>NC_092336.1:480440833-480754166 GCF_046630445.1 Rutidosis leptorrhynchoides
CGAGCAAACCGATATTCATTTCCCACTCCATAACCCACGCCGTTGGGGTTATAACTCCAAATCACAATCCATGTGATATCGTACACACAAGTGTGCAACTCACAAACAGTGGTCAACTAAAACGCACAACCGTGCCAATTGGACCTATTACACAAGTCCATAAAAATCCACCTATATGTGAAGTGAGCTCTATAACCGATAACCACTTCACCCGACCCGCACCCATCCTACACATACATATGCACATAGGATATTAACACTCACCTTGTCGCCTTGATGAATGCTTCCAAGTAATCCGCAACATGTCATGTGATGACCCGGGAATTTCCGACCAAATTTAAACTTTATCTTTATATGTTTCTGACACGATAAGCAAAGTCTGTAAATGTTGAGTTTGAACTGTTTCATATATTCCGTTAACCTTTGACTTTTACCGACGATTCACGAACAATTGCTTATAATTAAATGTGTATATACATACATATAAATATAAATATATGTGTATATATAATAGTAAGAAATAATAAAATGACTATTAATCAGTAGAATTGAATATGTAAAATAATATAATATAAAAAGGTTGTTATAAAAATAAATCTATAGATATGACATTTATACATAAATATTATTGTGTGTATACTATAATATAGATAAAATTTATAAATAATAAACATTCAATAAAAGTTATTATATTATGTGTAATTTCAAGAAAAAGTATAAATGTTATATTAATAATATGGGTATTACTTTCAGTATTATTATTGATAGTAACATCAATAATTGTATTATTAATGATAGTAAATCTAATATAAACTATATATATATATATATATATATATATATATATATATATATATATATATATATATATATATATATATATATATATATATATATATATATATATATAAGTTATGATATTATTATTAATACTATTATTATCATTAACAACATTAATATTATTGTAACTAATAAGAATATTACTAGTAATCAAAATTATTAAAATAATCATTATTGTAGTATTAATATAATCCTATTATTAATTATCATTTATTACTATTATCTTTATCAATAATATTATAATTATTAATATTATTATTAACATTATTATTAATAATTACCATTATCCTTATTATAAAAGTATTATTATTATTACTTTTATTATTATTAATAGTATTAAAAGTATTATTATTAACATATTTATATTTATTAGTTATTTGTATTAATTATATATAAATGAAAAAGTCAGATAGATATAATGAATCTGTTTAATATCGCCGTCTTCCTTACTTCTATTATGCTCGTGATATTACCTTTATCAAATACCAACCCTACATGAAGAAATTTGATCAATTAATTTTGGAATTTAACATACATACTGCACATCAGAATCCTCCTCAGCTAATTAATCATTTGGGTTCTTTATTTTATTTTTTTCTCTTTCTTTCTGTTCTTCATTCTGTCTGATACCGAGAACAAATAGACATAAAATTGATTCGAGGCAAGTTGATGAAAAGTGAAAATATAAAAACATTCTAATTCGGTACTTGAAACATTCTTTAAAGTTACAAAAGCTAATTCGAAAGAACAATCAAGAATTTTGAAGTCAAAGCTTTTATATCAAAAAGTCAAAGGATTGTTCAAAGATCAAATTGATGTTTTAAAGACGGTTTCTATCAAAATTGTTGATTGGAAAAGTTTCCATTGATGAATTCTAACCTATTTTATATTATAAGTATCGTCTATTAAGTTTTAAATTGCGAAAGCAAATGTTTTTTTTCTCTTAAACCTCGACGCAGCAGCAAAGGTAGTTTTTTTCATTTTTTCTTGTGTTCCTTTTGTTTCTGTTAATCACGAGCTCTCTGATTAGATAAGAGGTTTGAAACCGAAAATTAGTTGGTTTAGTTGTTGTTGGTTGCTGAATCGTTTGATTCCTCATGAAGAAGAAGAAAAAGATAGAACACAGATATATACGTTTGGGATAAATAAAATACGGTGGGATTTAATTTCAGAAAAACAAGACTGGATCAATGGTTTATGTGTGTGTCGGGATAGCGGGAGGTCCAAGGTTCGAGTCTGGGCAGGAGCGAAATATTTTTTTAAAGCTTATTATTGAGGTAGTTA
This sequence comes from Rutidosis leptorrhynchoides, assembly GCF_046630445.1. Classification (NCBI taxonomy): domain Eukaryota; kingdom Viridiplantae; phylum Streptophyta; class Magnoliopsida; order Asterales; family Asteraceae; genus Rutidosis; species Rutidosis leptorrhynchoides. The sequence continues at coordinate 480,442,958 of NC_092336.1, forward strand.
TTACTCATTCATTATTATTATCATTATAATTATTATTATGATTATTATTATTAGTATTCGTTATTATTATTATTATTATTGTTATGTTATTATTATTATTAGTATTAGTTAATATTTATCATTATGATTATAATTAAGAATATTGTTATTATAATTAATATTATACAATTTTATGAATTATACTAATATCATTATCAATATCAAATATTATTATTATTTAGTATTATTGTTATTTTTATCATTACTATTAATTAATATCATCCTTAATATTAACAGTTACTATAAATATTACCAATACTACTAAAATTACCATACTAAATATTATTATCATTATTATTATTATGTTTAGTATTATTATTAATATTATAAAAATAATACAATTTTTCATAAATATTAGTATTATTATCCATTTATAAATATTAGAACTATTATTAGTAACATAAGTATATTAGTAATAATATTATCATCATTTTTATAATTACCAATATTAACTTAGTATAATCAAAATTACTGTTTTGATAAACAAAAGATATATGTAAATAAAAAGATATTTAGTGCATATAACATAATAAAAGTTATATTTACATTACATATAGGTATGTATTAATCGTATTAACAAATTGTATATAAATAATCATATATAATAAAGTAGGTGTTCTTAATATAATATTAATCAGACAAAAATATTTATATATAAAATATAATTTAAAATATAATATATATATATATATATATATATATATATATATATATATATATATATATATATATATATATATATATATATATATATATATATATATATATATATATATATATATATTTGTTCGATCTAAATTATGTGTATTAATAAATAAACAAATGATATAGGTTCGTGAATCCGAGGCCAACCTTGCATTGTTCAGTTGTTTAATGTCGTTATATGTATTTTTACTACAAAATACATTAGGTGAGTTTCATTTGCTCCCCTTTTACTCTTTACATTTTTGGGGCTGAGAATACATGCAAATGTTTTATTAACTGTTTTACAATATTTATATGTGTGAGTTTCATTTGCCCTTTTACTCTTTACATTTTTGGGCTGAGAATACATGCAAATGCTTTATTAACTGTTTTACAATATTTATATGTGTGAGTTTCATTAATCCCTTTTTAAATGCTTTCGCAATATATATTTTGGGACTGAGAATACATGCGCTGCTTTTATAACTGTTTTACGAAATAGACACGAGTACTTAAAACTACATTCTATGGCTGGATTATTAAACCGAATATGCCCCTTTTTATTAAGTCTGGTAATCTAAGAATTAGGGAACAGACACCCTAATTGACGCGAACTCTAAAGATAGATCTATCGGGCCCAACAAGCCCCATCCAAAGTACCGGATGCTTTAGTACTTCGAAATTTATATCATGTCCGAAGGAGGATCCCAGAATGATGGGGATATTCTTATATGCATATTGTGAATGTCGGTTACTAGGTGTTCAATCCATATGAATGATATTTTTGTCTCTATGCATGGGACGTATGTTTATGAGAAATGGAAATATGAAATCTTGTGGTCTATTAAAATGATGGAAATGACTATTTATGTTAAACTAATGAACTCACCAACCTTTTGGTTGACACTTTAAAGCATGTTTATTCTCAGGTACGAAAGAAATCTTCCGCTGTGCATTTGCTCATTTTAGAGATATTACTTGGAGTCATTCATTACATATTTCAAAAGACGTTGCATTCGAGTCGTTGAGTTCATCAAGATTATTATTAAGTAAATTATAGATGGATATATTATAAAATGGTCTGCATGCTGTTACTGTTGATGTAAATGAAAGTTTGTCTTTTAAAAATGAATGCAATGTTTGTAAAATGTATCATATAGAGGTCAAGTACCTCGCGATGTAATCAACTATTGTGAATCGTTTGTAATCAATATGGACTTCGTCCAGATGGATTAGGACGGGTCGCTTCATGTCAATGGAAAATACCTAATCAATTCATCACAAATACAACAACACACTTAGAGTGGATTTACAACCAACTCAATTTGACACTTAGTGCAAATTCGACCAATTGCACTCATAAACACAACGCATCCAAACTAACCAATAATCACTAATCACAAGTGAACATGGTTCTAATATGCCAATGAACCCAATCTTAAGTGTTAAACACTTATCAATCTCAAAATCACCCAAAAACCCTAATTTTGACTCAATTACAAAATTAGTCTTTCAAACACACAAAAAGGGTTCCAATACTTCCATAATCACTAAACCTAGTGATTAAACCCAATTACAAGTCCTAATCATAACCAATTTGTTCACCAACCCAAAATCCACCAATAATAACAATAAACTCGATTACAAGCAACACTAAACTCACTTCATGAGTTTAAATGGGTTTATCAACAATTCAAGTTCAAACCCTAACTTGAATATCAAAATCAAATAATGAAATTCGGAGTTAGAACTTACCACAACAACCAAAATGAAACTAGAAACGAGGTGAACAACTTTAGAACCCGAGACTTTGATCAATTCAAGCTCCTTCCTCTCCAAAACCCCAATTCTCTCACTAGAATTCTCCCTCTCTCTCTAAGATACTTGAGAGTGATGAATGGATGTGAAAATGATCCAAAAGTAGATCCAAACCAGCTGATAAGGCCTAAGATCCGGCCTCAAGTGAAAAGACCAAAAAACCCCTCATTAAACTTAAAATAGAAAAAGGCAGAATTATGTCGCTGGGCATGTACGCGGCGCGCACACCTTATGGTGCGCGGCGCGCACCCATGTCTGGGCAGATTCTGACCTTCGTTTAATTACACAATGCTTCCTACACTCTATGTAGCATAATTGCACTTCCGTACAATAAATATTCGGGTCTTACAGACCAATAAGTAGGTTTTTTTTTTTTTTAAAAAGGTGAGTCGCCGTAAAAATGGTAGACTCAAATTTGAGAGTTTTAAACCTCCACATTCAACTTTATTTTAAGATTTTGTTTCAGTTTAGGTTTAGTATGGCATGCCAACTTTATTTAAGTACAACAACAACAACAAAATCCAATACCACATAAGTGGTATATGGGGGAGGTGAAATGTAGACAATCCTTCCCCTATCCGAGAATAAAGACAAGTCATTTCTCCCAGAGTGAAAACATTCTCAAAAGTAGAGAAAGTCATCTCTCTCTATTCGACGGATAGAGAGATTGCTTCCGAGTGAACCTCCGGCCAACAAGTAGGAAAAAAATTAAAAAAAAATAAAATAAAATTGAGACGCCATAAAAATGGTAAAATCAAATTTTCATGGGTTTTAAATCCAATACAAGTCCAAAAGTCTATCCTTATTCTAAAATCAATTAGTGATAAAATGATTTTTCCTTAAACTTATATACATACATTTGTTTTGTTCCATGACTGATGTGGGACTTTTGTTTGCACCCTTACAATTAGTACATGTCATGTCATGTTAAAAGTCAGTGTGTGAATTTTACGTGGTTCGAACATAACTATTTTTCTCTTGTTACGATTAAATGCAAAACAAATATTTGACGCTGTTGTGACATATTAAAATCCACAATGCTTTTAAGCTAAAATGCTAATATAACAAGGTTTCCTATGGAATTTGAGGACAAATAAAAATATCCTTTAACATTTCACTATTAGACGGTTTGATTATCCTGTTCAAGTTTAATTGTGGGGATGTGAGGGCAGGGAGCGAATTTCGCTCCTAACAAAATTGGAATATGTAACCATTTGATTTACGAGTGTATGAGCTTTTGAAGAAGATATGATGAAACAGTGACAACTCGCAAATTCAACGAGCCTTCACCATTTTAGTCATATTTTTTTATAGACTTTTTTGCTACTTTAACGCCCCGTCCTAATCCATCCGGACGAAGTCCATATCGATTATAAACGATTCACAACAGTTGATTACATTGCGAGGTACTTGACCTCTATATGATACATTTTACAAACATTGCATTCGTTTTTGAAAAGACAAACTTTCATTTCATCGAAAGTTGACAGGCTTGCATACCATTTCATAATATATCCAACTATAATTGACTTGATAATAATCTTGATGAACTCGACGAATCGAATGCAACATCTTTTGAAATATGCCATGAATGACTCCAAGTAATATCTATAAAATGAGCAAATACACAGCGGAAGATTTCTTTTGTACCTGAGAATAAACATGCTTTAAAGTGTCAACCAAAAGGTTGGTGAGTTCATTAGTTTAACATAAATAATCATTCCATAATTTTAATAGACCACAAGATTTCATATTTCCATTTCTCATAAACATACGTCCCATGCATAGAGACAAAAATATCATTCATATGGATTGAACACCTGGTAACCGACATTCACAATATACATATTAGAATATCCCCATCATTCCGGGATCCTCCTTCGGACATGATATAAATTTCGAAGTACTAAAGCATCCGGTACTTTGGATGGGGCTTGTTGGGCCCGATAGATCTATCTTTAGAGTTCGCGTCAATTAGGGTGTCTGTTCCCTAATTCTTAGATTACCAGACTTAATAAAAAGGGGCATATTCAGTTTCGATCATTCAACCATAGAACGTAATTTCGATTACTTGTGTCTATTTCGTAAAACAGTTATAAAAGTTGCGCATGTATTCTCAGCCCAAAAATATAAAGGGTAAAAAGGTAAATGAAACTCACAATACTGTATTTTGTAGTAAAAATACATATGACGACATTGAAAAATGCATGGTTGGCCTCGGATTCACGAACCTATATCAAGTATTAACACATTATAGTATAAATCAATTAAGTTTATATATTTGTTATGTATTAATTATTCTTATAATATATTATGATACTTATTTGATATTTAATTAATGTTATATCAATAATATTAGTTGAAACATAATTTTATATAATATTAGTATATTTTATGTAATAATATATTTACATATATATCTTTTGTTTTGCAAAATTAATAATTGTAGAAATACCTGACTAAGGATAATAATAATAATATTAATAATAATAATAATTTTTAAAAGTATAAAACTACCTTAGGAGTCAGTTTTAAAAAGATTGCACCAAGCCAGGCTCGAACCCGAGACCTCTCGCTCACTCATCAACACCCTTAACCATTCCTCCATTTCAGTTTTTCTGATTTATAATATAAACCCAAATACTTATCTATTACATGTTTCAACCCACTTCATCTTCTTCACCAAAATCTAAACAATCAAACAACTTCATTCTTAATAGTCAATCATCAAAATGGTTTTAGGACTTCTAAACAAACATGAAACAAAAAATAAAAATGTGTTCATGATATAAAAAAAATGAGAAAAAAACAAAAAAAAATCCTACTGCTTGCTGGTAGCTAGAAAAAAAAAATTTTGTTTTCAATTTTGAGTTCGTTTTGGACAATCTTTACAACATGAAACATGTTTCAAATCATTCCTAAAAACTATTGAAATCGTCAATTGAACTTAAAACATCAAAACAAGCTCTAATTTCTCCAAGAACAAAACAGTTGACTTTTGACAATTTAACTTTGACTCGCAAATTCGAATTCGTTATTAAGAATTGGAACTTGAGATTTTGCAGGAAGTTTAAGTAAATGATTTCTAACAACTCTGCATTTTTAGTTTTTGAAATTTGTTTCGAATTTACGTTAGTGTATATTACTGTGAAGAACTCAAGAACTCAAAAATTGATTTTTAGATTAAGAGTGTTATAGGTTATGATTACAACATGAATTGTGTTGCAAATCAATCCTATAAACTTTATGGATCATCAAATTAACTGGAGATATCAAAACAAACTCGAATTTGATTCAAGAACACTTAGTTGACTTTGAAAACCAAAACTTTGACTCTCAAATTAGAAATTGATAGAAAGAATTGAAGATGGAAAACTTACAGATAGTTTAGATAGACGATTCCTAACAAGACTGCATTATTACATTTTGGAAATTCATTCGAAATCAAAATATGGTGAAAAAGATGAATGTACAGAGTGTCGAGCTTATTTTGTGATTTTTTATGTTTTACTTAATGAATTGCAGAATAATTCTTTTATAGATTGATTGCATTGATCCTAATTGAGTTGTGAAATGGACATCTAACAGATTACAGACAGAAAACAAAATTTGAAAAAGTTGGATTGAAATGGGTAACGGAATGGTACTAGTTCATGACTTTTTTTTTTATAGATTAATATTAATAATTAATAAATATAATAATAATAATAATAATAATAATAATAATAATTAATCCGAGTGAGGTCGCTGCCCCAATACTCATGAAGAAATTGGCAGATGTTTATTTCACAAAGGTTACCGCTTCTGCAGGATCCACTTTTTCGTTATCTCCCCGACAATCGGCCTTATGGAAATCACAGCAGAGTGATCACACTTCTGCTTGGCTAAGGGCAGTCCCTATTTTGGGGTTGGGTCAGACGATGAATGCAAAGACTTACCGATGTGTGTTGTGCTACCGGTTAGGTGTTCCATTGTTCTCTATCTCGACGGCATGCTCTGCCTGTTCAAGGGTTTTTACTGGGGATATTTTCGGGGATCACGCGGTGTCTTGTGCTGGTATGGTGGGTATTAAGCATCGACATAATATTGTCCGGGATTCCCTTGTTGATGTTTGTTATCGATCTGGGATTTCAGCGAGAAAGGAGGTTGACATTGGGTTGTCTGGAGGGAACGACAGGGCCCTCAGACCTGCAGATGTGTTACTTTATTCCTGGGATTGTGGTCGCGATGTTTGTGTTGACTTGACAGGGTCTTCTCCTTTGACACAGTCTGGGCTTTCTGACTTTGTCCCTGGACGTGCTGTGATTAATGCGGCTCGTCGGAAGCGTGCCAAGTACGAATCTAGTTGTCTGGCGATTGGTTATGGTTTCATTCCTTTCTCATTTTCTTCCCTTGGGGAATTAGAGAAGGAGGCTATTTCTTTGCTAAAGCGGGTTCAGAAGAGTTCGATGGCGCAAGATATTGGTGCCGGTGCTACTGTTCATATTTTTACTAGGATAGGTTTTGCTATTGCTAGAGGTGTGGGGGCCCAGATTGTCTCTAGGCTTCTCACTAATTTTTTGTAAGTTTTAAAACTTTTAAGTTTATTATAATAATAATAATAATAATAATAATAATAATAATAATAATAATAATAATAATAATAATAATAATAATAATAATAATAATAATAATAATAATAATAATAATAATAATAATAATAATAATAATAATAATAATAATCATCATTATATCCATAATAATAATAAGTAATAATGATACAAAAATCATAAAAAAATGATAAAAATATTATAAAAAAAATAATGGTTTCTTTAATAATAATATCTAATTCACGGAGTATTATATTGTGTCCATTGCTAAACAGTTAATATATAAAAGTGTTGCTAAAAATCCCAAATTTTTTGATTAAATATATTTAATTATTTCACTCATTACCTGTTTGAAACCTGATCAAAAAGGTTCGAAAAATATTTATTTTCTGTTCCAATTTATATGTACGGAGTACAAAAACTTAGATTGAAATGGTAAAAAAAATATTTATCAAAACTATTGTCTTTTTAATCAAATTTTGAAACAACATTTATTTTAGAACTTCTTATATATATATATTAGATCTATTTTAAAATAATTAAACGTCAACCGAAAGTTACAGACATTTACCATTTAAGCTCAAAATTAAATATATTTAATATACACTATGTATATATATAAACAGTTTTAAATAACAAAATTTACTATTCACATAAATATATATTAAATGATTAAAATATATATACATATAAAATAATAGTTTTTATTACAATGTATTTTATTGTACATATTTATTTATAACAATAAATGTATATAATAGTTTATTAATGTTCATGCTATTATATATATTATACATATATTTATATATACACATATTTATATATATCCACATATTTACAAGCAATGGTTCGTGAATCATCGGAAACAGTCGAAAGTCAATTGAATATATGAACATTGTTTCAAAATTTTCTAGACTCAACATTACATACTTTGCTTATCGTATCGAAATCATATCAAGATTAAGTTTAAATTTAGTCGGAAATTCCCGGGTCGTCACAGTACCTACCCGTTAAAGAAATTTCGTCCCGAAATTTGAGTGAGGTCGTCATGGCTAACGATAAATATGTTTTCCTGACGAATATGAGCTGATAAATAGAGTTTTATCATTATTGCATAATACAGATAAAATAATTCGATTATTCGAAGAGCACGAATGAAGCTATCACCAAAGAGTGAAATAGGAAAGTAAAGATTCATCTTAACTTTTGACAGAGTCAGGGTTGAATTTAGAAAATAAAGTTTGTCTTAACTTTTGACGTCGTCTTGATTAAATTCCGGAATTCAAGGGATATAAAGAAAATCTTCGAAATCTAAAAGATTTGATTATTTGGCGAATAAGGAAATTAAGATCTCTATAATTAAATGCGACGATTTGTCCCGATTACTACATCTGATATTTCCATTATAAATTTACCTTTTCCGTTCCATTAGTTTTCACCACTTCTATACTCAATTCCCAAATCCAGAAGATTGTGAAAATGCTTAATCCAATTCTAATCCTTGTCCTTATCCTGACTGTCGTAACAATCATTCTCCTTTTTCAACTTCCACAGAATGAATCTGTTTATTTCTACTATGCTCTAGGGATTATTGTATTTATAATCCTCCCGTGTCTTTATATTGCTATACGCACTGATATCCACAGTTTGTAATTTCGGTGTTGTTGTTGGGCTTTATATTCTTCCTTATATTTCAATGTCCCTATTCCTGTCTCCTATAATCACTGTCATCCACAGTTAATACTTCCCCCCTTATTTGCTGCGATTTATACTCCAATTTATATTTCGGAGCTTTATCCCTTCGTTTCTTCTTCTTCTTGCGATTGTGCATCTCTGGTAATGGTCCAGAATTCGCAGATATAAGTTTCAGAATGAACATTGTTAGTGTCCTAAGAAAGAAATGGTAATAGCACAATTTGATTTGTTAAATTACCAGAATTCAAGGAAAGATAGGACTATCAAGAAAAATATGTTCTTAATATGTTTATAGATTAGACAGAACGTAAGAGTCGTGTAACATGGCACATGATGACGTTATGATCTGTGAATCATCATGTTCCATTTAGAAACTTAGCATGACTTATTGTAATATAATCACGTTGATCAAGTGTCATTATATTATACTAACTCATGCTTCGGTTCCGAATATTACTTCAATAACATTCATATTTTAAGCTCAAAAGTTTACAGAATATAGAAACTAACAGTTTCTATATGATGTAACACTGATAGCACGAAGAGATTAACGATTTCAGATTAGAATAGTTATGAAAATATCTTCAGAAATATAGAGGATATTTATAATGAAAGATACGATGATATCTTGGAATTTCTAATATCGAAGGGTGGTGAAGAAAATTTATTCGCAAGAGTTTGGAGTCAGAAGCAAGGTATTCGCTAAAGATTTCATCAGAAACAGAATCAACAGGATTCTTAATGTACAAGCTTAGTTCTTGTGATTTGTTCAAAGACTCCTTCGTAGTTTGCTCAATCAGTTTTCCAGTTCTAACTTTTCTGAGCTTTTCCAACATACTATTCTTTATCATCAAACTTCCGATGATTAAGGGCGTTTATGGTTGTCTATGGTTTCTGCTGCTTCATTCAGCTTTTTTCAACATTCAGAGTATTGATTTGTGACTGAGTGCTTTTCAGAATTTCAGAATGAGAGATCATAATTCTAAGAGATAAATGTCATACATATAACTGTTGATGTAGATATGCTGTGAGTTTTCAAAGTACTGATTGCTGATTCCCTGGTAATTGGTATGGCAGTTCTCGTTACAAGATGCGGATGAGTATATGATAGGGTTTCAATGAATAAATATAATGATTTGTCAGAGAGATTTAAGCCAAGAAGCAACAAGGTTGCTGGTACGTCTGTTGGTAATATGGTGGAATATAAAAGAATTCTCCGGTATCAAAAGGGTAATTGTATATATCAGGATTTATAGTAAGGTTACTTCGAATGAAAAGTCGAAGTTGACCTGCTGGAGCTGTGACAAAATTGGCTACTTTGAAAAGGGATCGCAAAGTTATCTTTGCTAATAAATGCCAAAGGATCTGACGCGGCTACGTGTTAAACTTTTACTCAATTGCCGAGAGTTTCTTAGGTGCATAACTATATGCATAAATCTTTTCTTCCGTAGATGAAGTGTGGTTGGTTCATCCTCTCGATTGAGGTGTTTTCAAGAATCATGAAAGGTTTGAACGCAGACTGTAATCGTCAAGATACAAATGAGGTTTAAGATGAGACTAAGTGGCAAACTTGAAGAAATGTTTAGTTTCATATGTTATAATCAATATTTTAATTCATTTTAATTGTCCAATGTTGATAGTCCACAGTTAACAGTGTACAAATAATAATTCATATATAGTTTACTATATAATATTCGAATTAATTAATACATGTCGTGACCCGTATACGTCTCAGACTCGATCACAACTCAAAGTATATATATTATTATAGAATCAACCTCAACCCTGTATAGCTAACTCCCTCATTACTGCATATAGAGTGTCTATGGTTATTCCAAATAATATATATAGTGTGACGACCCGGGAATTTCCAACTAAATTTAAACTTAATCTTTATATGATTTCGATACGATAAGCAAAGTATGTAATGTAGAGTCTAGATAATTTTTAAACGATGTTCATATATTCAATTGACTTTCGCCCATTTCCGATGATTCACGAACCATTATTTGTACATAGATAGGTATAGATATAAATAAGTAAATATAAATAATTATATATAAGAATATTAATAAACTGTTATACGCAAATTGTTATTATAAATAATATGTAAGTTAATATAAGATATATTAAAATTTATTATAAAAGTGAACATATAAAGTATATTATATATATATATATATATATATATATATATATATATATATATATATATATATATATATATATATATATATATATATATATATATATATATATATATATATATATATATATATATATATATATATATATATATATATATATAAGAAATTTAAAAGTTATTTAGTAAACGACGGAAACGCTCATTTGTCATTCAATTGATAATAAATGAATTAAAAAGGAACTTATATTATTTTAAAATAAACGGTGATTCGAAAATGAGTTCTATAAATTATAGACTTATTAAAAATGTATTTAGGAACTATTTGTTGAATTTTAAAACTTTTTATGTTTTACTTGGGGTTGGGAGTGAATAATTAATGTAATTTTTATTTAATAGTTAATGACCGAATTTTATACCATAATGACTGAAATAAATAAAGATGACTAATATAAAATTTTCAAATTTGTCCGAAGACTTTTTTTCTGCCATTGACATATCAACGGGGTATGAATTTATATTCTATTGTACATGTCGGTAGAGAAATAGAAACTACTCCCGTGAATTACAATTATTAAAGTGACTTCACTTTTCTGTTTTACTTACACATCCATCCATCCATCCATCTAACAAGGTATATATATATATTCATATATATATATATATATTCATATTATTGTACGAATTATAAATCTTTATCACCAACTCCACTTACATTCAAATCCTTTCCAATACACCTTCTTCCTTCTCACATTTGTTTTTTTGCGATGAACCACATATACATGCATATACATGCCATAACACAGACAAGCACTATCTACCTAATCTCTTTATTTTGCTTTTAACAATGACCCATCTCTTAAAATATGTATTACTAGCACTTTGTAATATTCATAATTTATTTTACGGTAAATTACTAGTTCATCTTTGCCTAGCCTTTAAATGGAGTTGGTGAGCAGCTTTAAAAACATTTTCATCACCTTATTCTCTGCAATTTCATTTGGCCTTAGGACGTCCTCCTCCACCATCGATTACTACCACTCGAACAACCACCTCCGTCCACCTCTATCCGCCATCACACCTATGTATGTTTTATATCTCTACTTCTAGTTCATTGATAAACTATCACCAACAACCATCATTGATCCACCACCTTCATCGTTTTTCTTCTCCAACCACAAATCCGCCGGTTATCACCATCACCATAACAACCACCTACATCATGAAACCGAACACCCATTTAGTCTATTTCCTTTCTAACAAAGAAACCCATTTAGGCTAGTGTTACGAGTTCTTGATATTACTACATTAGACCGAAACCAAAACACACCATCTTGTTTATATTACTACCCGTTTTGTGTTCCTGTTTCGGTTAACCCAAACACCACTATCACCAACCTTAATCACATACGATCACCATGGTAAACCCACCTTCAACATCACGACCACCTGCAACCTCCTGTACCACCCGTTTCGATTGAATCCTGTCATGAATCACCGAAGCAAAACCGCCACTATAACATATATTTTTTTTCCCTTTCGCTACAACTATATTTATATATATTTTTTTTCTTTTTGATGTTCTTGCTGGAAGACGCCACCAAACCCTCACCTTGATCATTCAATCGATCAAATTACTATTTCATCTGTTTCTTTTTCAGTTTAAAAGGCCACGCAAAAAGGATGGATAATAAGAAGATGATGAAAAAAAAGAAGTTATAAAGCGATTACGAATTTTTTTTTTTTATCATCGATGATGTTATTTATTTCTTTTTCTAACCGATATTTATAAACCAAAGGTTCCCCACATGAAGTTATTAATGATCAAGGTGAGTTGTAAAGACAAGTTAATGGAAGGTGACTAAGTGTATGAGCTGTGATGAATGAGAAGGAAAAGAAATAGATGAATGGTGGGTTATTAATTATAGGTATGATTTTGAATCATAAAAACGAGATTAGTATAATATTTGAGAGTGTTTTCTTAAAACTAGAGGTCGCGGGTTCAATCCCCGGCCATAGCATATTTTTTTATATTATTAACAACAGAATATGTATGGGCTCTGCAATTGGGCCGTGATCCAGTTTACAAGTGTTGGGCCGAAGGAATTGATGGGCCGTATATATATTTTGGGTTAATGGGCCGAGTCCTAGCTGAAATAATGATTAGGATATATTGAAGTAAAATATAGAAGTGATACATGAAAAAAAAAAAGAAGAAGGTAACCGAAGTACACGAGTTATATAAATTAAATCTAAGTCTTAAAACAGAAATTGAGGAATAGAAGCATGGTTTGGAGTGTTAAGGGTTAAACGAGAGGTCCTAGGTTCAATCCTCGTCGCAGGCAATTCTTTTTAAGGAAGGCTTTTAAAGGGGGTATACCATTTTACATTTATATTTTCATTATTATTATTATTATTATGATTTTAGTTAGTATAATTATTATTATTGTGATTATTATTGTTATTATTATTAATATCATAAACATAACTTAGGATATTATCATTTATATTACTATTACTATTATCATTACTGATATTATTATTATTATGGTTGTTATTTATTTTTACTAACTTATTATTTTGTTTTCATTAAAACTAAGATTATTATTATTATTATCAGTATTATCTACATCAATATTATTAATAATTACATGTATGAAAATAAAAGTTTTAAAGATATTATTTTGGATATAAGTGTGTTTTAATTATATTTACAAAATCTATATAAATATTCACATATATAAAAAGTTAGATATCTTTATACTAATCAAATATATATTAATATAACTATATATAAATTTAACATTTTGAATATATATACAACTAAATAAATAATGTAAGATATAATATATAAACTTATTCGGTTACGATTATATATTTTAATATATATACAAATGATATAGGTTCGTGAATCCGAGGTCAACCCTACACTTGTTAAATGACGTCATATGTATTTTTACTACAAAATACAGTATGGTGAGTTCATTTGCTCCCTTTTACTCTTTACATTTTTGGGACTGAGAATACATGCGCTACTTTTACAACTGCTTTATTAAATGCTTTTGAAATACATTTTGAACTGTGAATACATGAAATGCTTTTATAAATGTTTGACGAGATAGACACAAGCAAAACATTCCTCGAATGAATTATGTGGACGTGATAATTGCCACCATTGAATTATGTGGACGTGATAATTGCCACAATTGATATGAATATTTTTTCCCCTGATTATTATTGCTTGGTAACCTAAGAATTAGGGAAATGGCCCCTAATTGACGCGAATCCTAAAGGTAGCTACCGGGTTTAACACCCCCACCCAGAATGTTCACTAGACGAAAGGGCTAGTGGGCGTGGTGTTTAGTACTTCGAAGTTTATATGATTATTATACAGACGAGATGTTCTGTTTTGGGGATATTATTATGCGCATTATATGTTAAGGTCGGTTACCAAGCCAAGCTATGAAAGCAATGAAAAGTGAATGTTATGTATCGAGAGAATGATTTTATACACAGGTTATGTGTATGTTATTTTTGTGCACAAGATATGTGTACGGTTACTAAGATTTATGAAAGATGATTTCGTATACAAGAAAGGTGTACTGTATTTAAAAGATATCGCATGTACATTACATGTGGGTATAGGATTCGGGCCCATTTGTACCATGCAGGATTTAAATCTTGTGGTCTATCAAAATGATGAATTTTATTGTTTTATGATAAACTTATGAACTCACCAACCTTTTGGTTGACACTTGAAAGCATGTTTATTCTCAGGTATGAAAGAAACATTCCGCTGTGCATTTGCTCATTTTAAAGACATTATTTGGAGTCGATCATCGCAATAGAACCAGATGTTGGTGACTTCGTCCAGATGGATTAGGATGGGTCCTTTCAGTTGGTATCAGAGCGGTGGTCTTAGCGAACCAGGTCTTGTATTAGTGTGTCTAACTAGTAGTTGTTTAGATGCATTAGTGAGTCTGGACTTCGACCGTGTCTGCATGTCAAAAGTTTTGCTTATCATTTAGTGTCGAAAATTATTAGCTTATCATCCTTAAAGTCTAGACACGTCTTACTGCCTCTATTGCATAGACAGTGTATAGATAAATTCATATCTTAGCGTATCTGTTATTGTTACCTTTACCTGAAAGCTTCCGTAGATTCCTCCGTAACGTATGGGATTTTAGTATTATATATGCATATGTGAATTATGTATTGCAGGGTACTAATCTATATCCTATAATCTATTTCTTATCAAAAATCCTTCATCTGATCGTACGATATGAATCCCTCAACCAGTTTGAATTCCTCGGATTCCGACAACTATTCCGATATGGAGTTTCACCTAAACTACGAAAGCAGTGTCACCATAATGAATCAACCAATCAGTCATCCCCAATTCATCTGATGGGTTCATAGTCAACTTAACCGATGGAGACGCGAAGAAGGCGATCCTTTCCACCAATCAAATTGCTCTCTTGACGAAGAACCCGTAGCATTTACCGGTGAACCAGTCCGAAACACCATTTTCACCCTCATTTCCCGAATATCTCGCCACGATTATATTCTATCTAAAATTCTAAACCTTATTCATCCTCTCGTTCTGACCGACAATCATTCTGTAGTAATGGAAGAGTTCAACGAACTTCGCGCTCGAGTAATCAATTTGGAAAATATGGTGCAAAACGTACCAGCTTCAACAACATCACCGACACCAACAGTACCATCAGCAGCATAACCAGTACCACCAACAACCCAAGTTCAACATCACACACCTCAACATCTCATTATGTACCTCGAGCATAATCATCAATCTGCGAATCGTTCTACATCATTTATCTTCGTTCGACATGACAATTATGTAATCTCTAATTTTTTAGAGGTTATATATTCTTGTTCTAACGGTAAATCAAATGAGTTTAATATCATATTGACTCATTAAATCCATGATTACATCTGAAGAAAATATATATGTATATATATTTTTTCATAAAGATTGTAATTAAAAATTCTTTAGTACAAGTTGTTAATGGTGAAAATATTTTAACGGGTAGGTAATACCCGATAAATATTTAGATTTTACATTAATAAGTTACACTGTACATTCTTCGAATCTGATTCAACAATCATTTACTATCCTACTTACATCCACAGATATACGTATCTGTTCATCGCAGAATAACCAATTTCATCCAATTTCATATTTGGATTTTGATTTATCAGAATCCAACAAGTGGCATAATGAAGAAAACATTTGACAAAATAAAATTTGTTAGAAACAAACAAATTAACTATGAGAAATTTTATTAAGAATCCACGCTAACTGTTCCTAGCTAATTGTTCCTAGCTAACTGATTACATTTTATTTATCGCAATTTAATTATCGCAATTTACATTCTCGCAATTTTATTATCGTCATTTAATTTTTGTTATTTACTTTACGCACTTTATTTATCGTCATTTAATTTATGTTATTTATTTTTACGCACTTTAAATATCGGGACACGTATATAAGGTTTTGACATATCATATCGACGCATCTATATATATTATTTGGAATAACCATAGACACTTTATATGCAGTAATGCTGGAGTTAGCTATACAGGGTTGAGGTTGATTCTACAATAATATATATACTTTGAGTTGTGATCGAGTCTGAGACGTATACCGGTCACGACACGTATTAATTAATTCGTATATAATATATTAAACTATATATGAATTACTGGACTGTTAACTGTGGACTATCGACTGTGGACGAATAATATCGGACAATTAAAATGAATTAAAATACTGATTATAACATATGAAACTAAATAGTTCTTCAAGTTTGCCACTTGATTTCATCTTAAACCTCATTTGTATCTTGATGAATAGAATCTGCGTTCAAACTTTTCATGATTCTTGAAAACACCTCAATTGAGAGGATGAACCAACCGCACTTCATCTACGGAAGAAAAGATTGACGCATGTAGTTATCCACCTAAAAACACTCGGAACCTGAGTAAATATTTAACACGTATCTGTGCTAGCTCCTTTAGTGTTGTTATTACCCAAGATAACTTTACAATCCCTTTTCAAGATAGCCAATTTTGTCACAGCTCCAGCAAGATAACTTCGACTTTTCATTCAAAACAACCTTATTATAACTTTGATATATATATGCGTGATCTTTTATTGTTACCGGGGAACCTTTTATATTCCACCATATTACCATCAACGTTTAATCATCTAAAAACACAATTCTCCTGAAAACACCTCGGATTGATAACCGACAATTCAGATATGTCTGTATTAAATGCAGACGAAACAGTAAAATAATAGATGGCCTAAATGGCCAAGAGTTTGATGATAAAGAATGGAGTGTTGGGAACGCTCGATAGAAAAATTTGGTACTGAAAAACGGATAGAGCTAACCATGAAGGTGACCAAGGATAAATACAAGGACCAAACCCTATATTCAAAGAATCCAGGTGATTCTGGATCCGATGAAATCTTTAGAGAATATCTTGCTCTGAAGTCAAGTTAAAATCTTGCGGAAAATTTTTCTTCATCAACCTTCGAACTTAGAAATTCCAAAATATCATCATAAATATCTTCGATATTTCTGAGGATATTTTCATAAATAGTCTTGTCCAAAATTATCTATCTCTTTGTGTTTTCTGTATTCCA
Source organism: Rutidosis leptorrhynchoides (assembly GCF_046630445.1). NCBI lineage: Eukaryota > Viridiplantae > Streptophyta > Magnoliopsida > Asterales > Asteraceae > Rutidosis > Rutidosis leptorrhynchoides. Next base: position 480,460,599 of record NC_092336.1, read on the forward strand.
TTATATTGGAAACTTCTGTAAAATCTAAGTATAAATTATGAATGAATTGTGGAGAAGTGTTGGAAATTGAAGCATGAGTTAGTATAATATAATGGCACTTGGCCAACGTGATTATATTACAGTAAGTCATGCTGAGTTTCTATTGAAACATGATGATTCACAGATCATAATGTCATCAGGTGCCATGTTACATAACTCTTTTATTCTACTTAACTTCTGAACATATCAAGAAAATGTATTCTTGATAGTTCTATCTTCTATAATGAAATGTCCCGTTCTTATTGATTAAAAACGTTCCATATTAATTGATTTTGTTGCGAGGTTTTGACCTCTATATGAGACGTTTTTCAAAGACTGCATTCATTTTTAAACAAACCATAACCTTTATTTCATCAATAAAGGTTTAAAAAGCTTTACGTAGATTATCAAATAATGATAATCTAAAATATCCTGTTTACACACGACCATTACATAATGGTTTACAATACAAATATGTTACAACAAAATAAGTTTCTTGAATGCAGTTTTTACACAATATCATACAAGCATGGACTCCAAATCTTGTCCTTATTTAAGTATGCGACAGCGGAAGCTCTTAATAATCACCTGAGAATAAACATGCTTAAAACGTCAACAAAAATGTTGGTGAGTTATAGGTTTAACCTATATATATCAAATCGTAACAATAGACCACAAGATTTCATATTTCAATACACATCCCATACATAGAGATAAAAATCATTCATATGGTGAACACCTGGTAACCGACAATAACAAGATGCATATATAAGAATATCCCCATCATTCCGGGACACCCTTCGGATATGATATAAATTTCGAAGTACTAAAGCATCCGGTACTTTGGATGGGGTTTGTTAGGCCCAATAGATCTATCTTTAGGATTCGCGTCAATTAGGGTGTCTGTTCCCTAATTCTTAGATTACCAGACTTAATAAAAAGGGGCATATTCGATTTCGATAATTCAACCATAGAATGTAGTTTCACGTACTTGTGTCTATTTTGTAAATCATTTATAAAACCTGCATGTATTCTCATCCCAAAAATATTAGATTTTAAAAGTGGGACTATAACTCACTTTCACAGATTTTTACTTCGTCGGGAAGTAAGACTTGGCCACTGGTTGATTCACGAACCTATAACAATATATACATATATATCAAAGTATGTTCAAAATATATTTACAACACTTTTAATATATTTTGATGTTTTAAGTTTATTAAGTCAGCTGTCCTCGTTAGTAACCTACAACTAGTTGTCCACAGTTAGATGTACAGAAATAAATCGATAAATATTATCTTGAATCAATCCACGACCCAGTGTATACGTATCTCAGTATTGATCACAACTCAAACTATATATATTTTGGAATCAACCTCAACCCTGTATAGCTAACTCCAACATTCACATATAGAGTGTCTATGGTTGTTCCGAAATATATATAGATGTGTCGACATGATAGGTCGAAACATTGTATACGTGTCTATGGTATCTCAAGATTACATAATATATAATACAAGTTGATTAAGTTATGGTTGGAATAGATTTGTTACCAATTTTCACGTAGCTAAAATGAGAAAAATTATCCAATCTTGTTTTACCCATAACTTCTTCATTTTAAATCCGTTTTGAGTGAATAAAATTGCTATGGTTTCATATTGAACTCTATTTTATGAATCTAAACAAAAAAAGTACAGGTTTCTAGTCGGAAAAATAAGTTACAAGTCGTTTTTGTAAAGGTAGTCATTTCAGTCGAAAGAACGACGTCTAGATGACCATTTTAGAAAACATACTTCCACTTTGAGTTTAACAATAATTTTTGGATATAGTTTCATGTTCATAATAAAAATCATTTTCTCAGAATAACAACTTTTAAATCAAAGTTTATCATAGTTTTTAATTAACTAACCCAAAACAGCCCGCGGTGTTACTACGACGGCGTAAATCCGGTTTTACGGTGTTTTTCGTGTTTCCAGGTTTTAAATCATTAAGTTAGCATATCATATAGATATAGAACATGTGTTTAGTTGATTTTAAAAGTCAAGTTAGAAGGATTAACTTTTGTTTGCGAACAAGTTTAGAATTAACTAAACTATGTTCTAGTGATTAGAAGTTTAAACCTTCGAATAAGATAGCTTTATATGTATGAATCGAATGATGTTATGAACATCATTACTACCTTAAGTTCCTTGGATGAACCTACTGGAAAAGAGAAAAATGGATCTAGCTTCAATGGATCCTTGGATGGCTCAAAGTTCTTGAAGCAAAATCATGACACGAAAACAAGTTCAAGTAAGATCATCACTTGAAATAAGATTGTTATAGTTATAGAAATTGAACCAAAGTTTGAATATGATTATTACCTTGTATTAGAATGATAACCTACTGTAAGAAACAAAGATTTCTTGAGGTTGGATGATCACCTTACAAGATTGGAAGTGAGCTAGCAAACTTGAAAGTATTCTTGATTTTATGAAACTAGAACTTTTGGAATTTATGAAGAACACTTAGAACTTGAAGATAGAACTTGAGAGAGTTCAATTAGATGAAGAAAATTGAAGAATGAAAGTGTTTGTAGGTGTTTTTGGTCGTTGGTGTATGGATTAGATATAAAGGATATGTAATTTTGTTTTCATGTAAATAAGTCATGAATGATTACTCATATTTTTGTAATCTTATGAGATATTTCATGCTAGTTGCCAAATGATGGTTCCCACATGTGTTAGGTGACTCACATGGGCTGCTAAGAGCTGATCATTGGAGTGTATATACCAATAGTACATACATCTAAAAGCTGTGTATTGTACGAGTACGAATACGGGTGCATACGAGTAGAATTGTTGATGAAACTGAACGAGAATGTAATTGTAAGCATTTTTGTTAAGTAGAAGTATTTTGATAAGTGTATTGAAGTCTTTCAAAAGTGTATAAATACATATTAAAACACTACATGTATATACATTTTAACTGAGTCGTTAAGTCATCGTTAGTCGTTACATGTAAGTGTTGTTTTGAAACCTTTAGGTTAACGATCTTGTTAAATGTTGTTAACCCAATGTTTATAATATCAAAAGAGATTTTAAATTATTATATTATCATGATATTATGATGTACGAATATCTCTTAATATGATATATATACATTAAATGTCGTTACAACGATAAACGTTACATATATGTCTCGTTTCAAAATCATTAAGTTAGTAGTCTTGTTTTTACATATGTAGTTCATTGTTAATATAATTAATGATATGTTTACTTATCATAATATCATGTTAACTATATATATAACCATATATATGTCATCATATAGTTTTTTTACAAGTTTTAACGTTCGTGAATCACCGGTCAACTTGGGTGGTCAATTGTCTATATGAAACCTATTTCAATTAATCAAGTCTTAACAAGTTTGATTGCTTAACATGTTGGAAACATTTAATCATGTAAACATCAATCTTAATTAATATATATAAACATGGAAAAGTTCGGGTCACTACAGTACCTACCCGTTAAATAAATTTCGTCCCGAAATTTTAAGCTGTTGAAGGTGTTGACGAATCTTCTGGAAATAGATGCGGGTATTTCTTCTTCATCTGATCTTCATGCTCCCAGGTGAACTCGGGTCCTCTACGAGCATTCCATCGAACCTTAACAATTGGTATCTTGTTTTGCTTAAGTCTTTTAACCTCACGATCCATTATTTCGACGGGTTCTTCGATGAATTGGAGTTTTTCGTTGATTTGGATTTCATCTAACGGAATAGTGAGATCTTCTTTAGCAAAACATTTCTTCAAATTCGAGACGTGGAAAGTGTTATGTACAGCCGCGAGTTGTTGAGGTAACTCAAGTCGGTAAGCTACTGGTCCGACACGATCAATAATCTTGAATGGTCCAATATACCTTGGATTTAATTTCCCTCGTTTACCAAATCGAACAACGCCTTTCCAAGGTGAAACTTTAAGCATGACCATCTCTCCAATTTCAAATTCTATATCGTTTCTTTTAATGTCAGCGTAGCTCTTTTGTCGACTTTGGGCGGTTTTCAACCGTTGTTGAATTTGGATGATCTTCTCGGTAGTTTCTTGTATTATCTCCGGACCCGTAATCTGTCTATCCCCCACTTCACTCCAACAAATCGGAGACCTGCACTTTCTACCATAAAGTGCTTCAAACGGCGCCATCTCAATGCTTGAATGGTAGCTGTTGTTGTAGGAAAATTCTGCTAACGGTAGATGTCGATCCCAACTGTTTCCGAAATCAATAACACATGCTCGTAGCATGTCTTCAAGCGTTTGTATCGTCCTTTCGCTCTGCCCATCAGTTTGTGGATGATAGGCAGTACTCATGTCTAGACGAGTTCCTAATGCTTGCTGTAATGTCTGCCAGAATCTTGAAATAAATCTGTCATCCCTATCAGAGATAATAGAGATTGGTATTCCATGTCTGGAGATGACTTCCTTCAAATACAGTCGTGCTAACTTCTCCATCTTGTCATCTTCTCTTATTGGCAAGAAGTGTGCTGATTTGGTGAGACGGTCAACTATTACCCAAATAGTATCAAAACCACTTGCAGTCCTTGGCAATTTAGTGATGAAATCCATGGTAATGTTTTCCCATTTCCATTCCGGGATTTCGGGTTGTTGAAGTAGACCTGATGGTTTCTGATGCTCAGCTTTGACCTTAGAACACGTCAAACATTCTCCTACGTATTTAGCAACATCGGCTTTCATACCCGGCCACCAAAAATGTTTCTTGAGATCCTTGTACATCTTCCCCGTTCCAGGATGTATTGAGTATCTGGTTTTATGAGCTTCTCTAAGTACCATTTCTCTCATATCTCCAAATTTTGGTACCCAAATCTTTTCAGCCCTATACCGGGTTCCGTCTTCCCGAATATTAAGATGCTTCTCCGATCCTTTGGGTATTTCATCCTTTAAATTTCCCTCTTTTAAAACTCCTTGTTGCGCCTCCTTTATTTGAGTAGTAATGTTATTATGAATCATTATATTCATAGATTTTACTCGAATGGGTTCTCTGTCCTTCCTGCTCAAGGCATCGGCTACCACATTTGCCTTCCCCGGGTGGTAACGAATCTCAAAGTCGTAATCATTCAATAATTCAATCCACCTACGCTGCCTCATATTCAGTTGTTTCTGATTAAATATGTGTTGAAGACTTTTGTGGTCGGTATATATAATACTTTTGACCCCATATAAGTAGTGCCTCCAAGTCTTTAATGCAAAAACAACCGCGCCTAATTCCAAATCATGCGTCGTATAATTTTGTTCGTGAATCTTCAATTGTCTAGACGCATAAGCAATCACCTTCGTTCGTTGCATTAATACACAACCGAGACCTTGCTTTGATGCATCACAATAAATCACAAAATCATCATTCCCTTCAGGCAATGACAATATAGGTGCCGTAGTTAGCTTTTTCTTCAATAACTGAAACGCTTTCTCTTGTTCATCATTCCATTCAAATTTCTTCCCTTTATGCGTTAATGCAGTCAAGGGTTTTGCTATTCTGGAAAAGTCTTGGATGAACCTTCTGTAGTAACCAGCTAGTCCTAAAAACTGGCGTATGTGTTTCGGAGTTTTCGGGGTTTCCCACTTTTCAACAGTTTCTATCTTTGCCGGATCCACCTTAATACCTTCTTTGTTCACTATGTGACCGAGGAATTGAACTTCTTCCAACCAAAATGCACACTTTGAAAACTTAGGGTACAATTCTTCCTTCCTCAATACTTCTAACACCTTTCTCAAATGTTCACCGTGTTCTTGGTCATTCTTTGAGTAAATAAGTATGTCATCAATGAAAACAATGACAAACTTGTCAAGGTATGGTCCACACACTCGGTTCATAAGGTCCATGAACACAGCTGGTGCATTAGTTAAACCAAACGGCATGACCATAAACTCGTAATGACCGTAACGTGTTCTGAAAGCAGTCTTTGGAATATCATCTTCTTTCACCCGCATTTGATGATACCCGGAACGTAAGTCAATCTTTGAATAAACAGACGAGCCTTGTAGTTGATCAAATAAGTCGTCGATTCTCGGTAGTGGGTAGCGGTTCTTGATGGTAAGTTTGTTCAACTCTCGGTAGTCGATACACAACTTGAATGTACCATCTTTCTTCTTGACAAACAAAACAGGAGCTCCCCACGGTGATGTGCTTGGTCGAATGAAACCACGCTCTAAAAGTTCTTGTAATTGGATTTGCAGTTCTTTCATCTCGCTGGGTGCGAGTCTGTAAGGAGCACGAGCTATTGGTGCAGCTCCTGGTACAAGATCTATTTGAAATTCAACGGATCGATGTGGGGGTAATCCTGGTAATTCTTTCGGAAATACATCGGGAAATTCTTTTGCAATGGGAACATCATTGATGCTCTTTTCTTCAGTTTGTACTTTCTCGACGTGTGCTAGAACAGCATAGCAACCTTTTCTTATTAGTTTTTGTGCCTTCAAATTACTAATAAGATGTAGCTTCGTGTTGCCCTTTTCTCCGTACACCATTAAGGGTTTTCCTTTTTCTCGTATAATGCGAATTGCATTTTTGTAACAAACGATCTCCGCTTTCACTTCTTTCAACCAGTCCATACCGATTATCACATCAAAACTCCCTAACTCTACTGGTATCAAATCAATCTTAAATGTTTCGCTAACCAGTTTAATTTCTCGATTCCGACATATATTATCTGCTGAAATTAATTTACCATTTGCTAATTCGAGTAAAAATTTACTATCCAAAGGCGTCAATGGACAACTTAATTTAGCACAAAAATCTCTACTCATATAGCTTCTATCCGCACCCGAATCAAATAAAACGTAAGCAGATTTATTGTCAATAAGAAACGTACCCGTAACAAGCTCCGGGTCTTCATGTGCCTCTACCGCATTAATATTGAAAACTCTTCCACGGCCTTGTCCATTCGTGTTCTCCTGGTTCGGGCAATTTCTAATAATGTGGCATGGTTTTCCACATTTATAACAAACTACATTGGCATAACTTGCTCCGAAACTACTTGCTCCGCCATTACTCGTTCCGACACCATTTGTTCCTTTCGTTCTATTAACCCCTGGTCCGTAGACCTCACACTTCGCCGCGCTATGACCATTTCTTTTACACTTATTGCAAAATTTGGTGCAGAACCCCGAGTGATTCTTTTCACACCTTTGGCATAGTTGTTTCTGATTGTTGTTGTTGTTGCGGTTATTATTGTTGTTGGGATGATTGTTGTAGTTGCTGTTGTTGTTGTTGTTGTTGTTGTTGTTGTTGGGCCGTTTGTTGTAGTTGCGATTGATGTTGCGATTGTTGGGATAATTGTTGCGATTATTGTTGTAATTGCTGTTGTTGTTGTATTGGTGATTCTTATCACCGTTTTCCTCCCACTTTCTTTTGACTTGCTTCACATTGGCCTCTTCAGCAGTCTGTTCTTTAATTCTTTCTTCAATCTGGTTCACTAGTTTGTGAGCCATTCTACATGCCTGTTGTATGGAGGCGGGCTCGTGTGAACTTATATCTTCTTGGATTCTTTCCGGTAATCCTTTCACAAACGCGTCGATCTTCTCTTCCTCATCTTCGAATGCTCCCGGACACAATAGGCACAATTCTGTGAATCGTCTTTCGTACGTGGTAATATCAAATCCTTGGGTTCGTAACCCTCTAAGTTCTGTCTTGAGCTTATTGACCTCGGTTCTGGGACGGTACTTCTCGTTCATCAAGTGCTTGAATGTTGACCACGGTAGTGCGTACGCATCATCTTGTCCCACTTGCTCTAGATAGGTATTCCACCATGTTAACGCAGAACCTGTGAAGGTATGCGTAGCGTACTTCACTTTGTCCTCTTCAGTACACTTACTTATGGCAAACACCGATTCAACCTTCTCGGTCCACCGTTTCAATCCGATCGGTCCTTCGGTTCCATCAAATTCCAAAGGTTTGCAGGCAGTGAATTCTTTGTAGGTGCATCCTACACGATTTCCTGTACTGCTAGATCCAAGGTTATTGTTGGTATGTAGCGCAGCCTGTACTGCGGCTATGTTTGAAGCTAGAAAAGTACGGAATTCCTCTTCATTCATATTCACGGTGTGTCGAGTAGTCGGTGCCATTTCCTTCAAAATAGTTAAATGGAACAAGTTAATCATACAGAATATTAAGAGTAGTTAATAGTATTTCGTAGCATAATATGAACTCATTTATAAAAGCTTTTTCTTCATATTAGCGTTTTATAAATTTAAATTCGGGTAGTACCTACCCGTTAAGTTCATACTTAGTAGCTAATATACAATTCAACTAACAATTCTATATGAAAAACTGATTATAATAATATTTCGCGTTCAAACTTTTATACAATATTTTACAAACTTACAATACCGCTTATTTTACATAAAGCATGAAATATAGCACACAATAACTTTGATACAAGATAGTTGTGAAGACAATTCTAGCTAGTACACAAGTCGTTCAGCAAAGGCAATAAAGACACGTAATTCATACGTCCAGAAACAAGTCATGCATTCTGGTTTTACTAGGACTACTTCCCATCCTTGGTCTTGTGCAACATAATCGTTATGGCCGTTGATAAGACAGCGTGTTGTAACGTCATCAAAGGGATGAGGGTTACGTAATGTCCAACAGTCCCGTAATAATCTAAAAACCTCATTTCTTACCCCAATTACCGACTCCGTCACTTGTGGAAACGTTTTGTTTAATAGTTGTAGCCCGATGTTCTTGTTCTCACTTTGGTGAGAAGCGAACATTACTAATCCGTAAGTATAACATGCTTCTTTATGTTGCATGTTAGCCGCTTTTTCTAAATCACGAAGTCCAATATTCGGATATATTGAGTCAAAATAATTTCTTAACCCGTTGCGTAAAATAGCATTTGGGTTCCCCGCAATATATGCGTCAAAGTAAACACATCGTAACTTATGGGTTTCCCAATGTGATATCCCCCATCTTTCAAACGAAAGTCTCTTATAAACCAAGACATTCTTGGAACGTTCTTCGAATGTCTTACAAACTGATCTCGCCTTAAATAGTTGTGCCGAAGAATTCTGGCTGACTCTAGACAAGATTTCATCAATCATGTCTCCGGGTAGGTCTCTTAAAATATTGGGTTGTCTATCCATTTTGTGTTTTTAAACTGTAAAATAGACAAGAGTTAGATTCATAAAAAAATACTTATTAATACAAGCAATTTTTACATATATCATAAAGCATAAGAACACTATATTCCATATATTACACCACACGAATACAACTATCTTATTCCGACTCGCTCGTTTCTTCTTCTTCGGTTTTGGTTCGTTTTGCCAAGTTTCTAGGGATATATGATGTTCCCCTAATACGAGCCGTCGTTGTCCACATTGGTTTAGAAAAACCTGGTGGTTTAGAGGTTCCCGGGTCATTGTTACAACTTAAGGACTTCGGGGGTTGACGATACATATAAAGTTCATCGGGGTTGGAATTAGATTTCTCTATTTTTATGCCCTTTCCCTTATTATTTTCTTTTGCCTTTTTAAATTCAGTTGGGGTAATTTCTATAACATCATCGGAATTCTCGTCGGAATCCGATTCATCGGAGAATTGGTAATCCTCCCAATATTTTGCTTCCTTGGCGGAAACACCATTGACCATAATTAACTTTGGTCGGTTGGTTGAGGATTTTCTTTTACTTAACCGTTTTATTATTTCCCCCACCGGTTCTATTTCTTCATCCGGTTCCGATTCTTCTTCCGGTTCTGATTCTTCTTCCGGTTCCGACTCTTCTTCCGGTTCCTCTTCGGGAACTTGTGAATCAGTCCACAAATCATTCCAATTTACATTTGACTCTTCATTATTATTAGGTGAGTCAATGGGACTTGTTCTAGAGGTAGACATCTATCACATAATATCAAACACGTTAAGAGATTAATATATCACATAATATTCATATGTTAAAAATATATAGTTTCCAACAAAAATGTTAAGCAATCATTTTTAAAGAAAACACGGTCGAAGTCCAGACTCACTAATGCATCCTAACAAACTCGATAAGACACACTAATGTAAATTTTCTGGTTCTCTAAGACCAACGCTCGGATACCAACTGAAATGTCCCGTTCTTATTGATTAAAAACGTTCCATATTAATTGATTTTGTTGCGAGGTTTTGACCTCTATATGAGACGTTTTTCAAAGACTGCATTCATTTTTAAACAAACCATAACCTTTATTTCATCAATAAAGGTTTAAAAAGCTTTACGTAGATTATCAAATAATGATAATCTAAAATATCCTGTTTACACACGACCATTACATAATGGTTTACAATACAAATATGTTACAACAAAATAAGTTTCTTGAATGCAGTTTTTACACAATATCATACAAGCATGGACTCCAAATCTTGTCCTTATTTAAGTATGCGACAGCGGAAGCTCTTAATAATCACCTGAGAATAAACATGCTTAAAACGTCAACAAAAATGTTGGTGAGTTATAGGTTTAACCTATATATATCAAATCGTAACAATAGACCACAAGATTTCATATTTCAATACACATCCCATACATAGAGATAAAAATCATTCATATGGTGAACACCTGGTAACCGACAATAACAAGATGCATATATAAGAATATCCCCATCATTCCGGGACACCCTTCGGATATGATATAAATTTCGAAGTACTAAAGCATCCGGTACTTTGGATGGGGTTTGTTAGGCCCAATAGATCTATCTTTAGGATTCGCGTCAATTAGGGTGTCTGTTCCCTAATTCTTAGATTACCAGACTTAATAAAAAGGGGCATATTCGATTTCGATAATTCAACCATAGAATGTAGTTTCACGTACTTGTGTCTATTTTGTAAATCATTTATAAAACCTGCATGTATTCTCATCCCAAAAATATTAGATTTTAAAAGTGGGACTATAACTCACTTTCACAGATTTTTACTTCGTCGGGAAGTAAGACTTGGCCACTGGTTGATTCACGAACCTATAACAATATATACATATATATCAAAGTATGTTCAAAATATATTTACAACACTTTTAATATATTTTGATGTTTTAAGTTTATTAAGTCAGCTGTCCTCGTTAGTAACCTACAACTAGTTGTCCACAGTTAGATGTACAGAAATAAATCGATAAATATTATCTTGAATCAATCCACGACCCAGTGTATACGTATCTCAGTATTGATCACAACTCAAACTATATATATTTTGGAATCAACCTCAACCCTGTATAGCTAACTCCAACATTCACATATAGAGTGTCTATGGTTGTTCCGAAATATATATAGATGTGTCGACATGATAGGTCGAAACATTGTATACGTGTCTATGGTATCTCAAGATTACATAATATATAATACAAGTTGATTAAGTTATGGTTGGAATAGATTTGTTACCAATTTTCACGTAGCTAAAATGAGAAAAATTATCCAATCTTGTTTTACCCATAACTTCTTCATTTTAAATCCGTTTTGAGTGAATAAAATTGCTATGGTTTCATATTGAACTCTATTTTATGAATCTAAACAAAAAAAGTACAGGTTTCTAGTCAGAAAAATAAGTTACAAGTCGTTTTTGTAAAGGTAGTCATTTCAGTCGAAAGAACGACGTCTAGATGACCATTTTAGAAAACATACTTCCACTTTGAGTTTAACAATAATTTTTGGATATAGTTTCATGTTCATAATAAAAATCATTTTCTCAGAATAACAACTTTTAAATCAAAGTTTATCATAGTTTTTAATTAACTAACCCAAAACAGCCCGCGGTGTTACTACGACGGCGTAAATCCGGTTTTACGGTGTTTTTCGTGTTTCCAGGTTTTAAATCATTAAGTTAGCATATCATATAGATATAGAACATGTGTTTAGTTGATTTTAAAAGTCAAGTTAGAAGGATTAACTTTTGTTTGCGAACAAGTTTAGAATTAACTAAACTATGTTCTAGTGATTAGAAGTTTAAACCTTCGAATAAGATAGCTTTATATGTATGAATCGAATGATGTTATGAACATCATTACTACCTTAAGTTCCTTGGATGAACCTACTGGAAAAGAGAAAAATGGATCTAGCTTCAATGGATCCTTGGATGGCTCAAAGTTCTTGAAGCAAAATCATGACACGAAAACAAGTTCAAGTAAGATCATCACTTGAAATAAGATTGTTATAGTTATAGAAATTGAACCAAAGTTTGAATATGATTATTACCTTGTATTAGAATGATAACCTACTGTAAGAAACAAAGATTTCTTGAGGTTGGATGATCACCTTACAAGATTGGAAGTGAGCTAGCAAACTTGAAAGTATTCTTGATTTTATGAAACTAGAACTTTTGGAATTTATGAAGAACACTTAGAACTTGAAGATAGAACTTGAGAGAGTTCAATTAGATGAAGAAAATTGAAGAATGAAAGTGTTTGTAGGTGTTTTTGGTCGTTGGTGTATGGATTAGATATAAAGGATATGTAATTTTGTTTTCATGTAAATAAGTCATGAATGATTACTCATATTTTTGTAATCTTATGAGATATTTCATGCTAGTTGCCAAATGATGGTTCCCACATGTGTTAGGTGACTCACATGGGCTGCTAAGAGCTGATCATTGGAGTGTATATACCAATAGTACATACATCTAAAAGCTGTGTATTGTACGAGTACGAATACGGGTGCATACGAGTAGAATTGTTGATGAAACTGAACGAGAATGTAATTGTAAGCATTTTTGTTAAGTAGAAGTATTTTGATAAGTGTATTGAAGTCTTTCAAAAGTGTATAAATACATATTAAAACACTACATGTATATACATTTTAACTGAGTCGTTAAGTCATCGTTAGTCGTTACATGTAAGTGTTGTTTTGAAACCTTTAGGTTAACGATCTTGTTAAATGTTGTTAACCCAATGTTTATAATATCAAAAGAGATTTTAAATTATTATATTATCATGATATTATGATGTACGAATATCTCTTAATATGATATATATACATTAAATGTCGTTACAACGATAAACGTTACATATATGTCTCGTTTCAAAATCATTAAGTTAGTAGTCTTGTTTTTACATATGTAGTTCATTGTTAATATAATTAATGATATGTTTACTTATCATAATATCATGTTAACTATATATATAACCATATATATGTCATCATATAGTTTTTTTACAAGTTTTAACGTTCGTGAATCACCGGTCAACTTGGGTGGTCAATTGTCTATATGAAACCTATTTCAATTAATCAAGTCTTAACAAGTTTGATTGCTTAACATGTTGGAAACATTTAATCATGTAAACATCAATCTTAATTAATATATATAAACATGGAAAAGTTCGGGTCACTACATATAATTTTGATAAATTTGAAAATCAAATCGTACTATCACGTTCCACCCCGTTTAGAACATTATAATCATTCAAAACTCTATATCTACGAATTCTGGACCATTATTCGCTTGACTTGGAGTCGGGAAGAGAAAACAAGAGCATGGAGCTCCGAAAAATAAAGGAAAATATAAAGCCGATCACAAACACAGGAATTACAAGCCGTGTATATCAATGTTTATCGCAACATAAAGACACGGAAGAATTAAAAACATTATAAACCCAAGGGCGAGGTAGAAGAAAACAGATTCCTCCGGTGGTAATTGGAAAAAGGAGAATGATTGTTGCGATAGTGAGGATAAGAACAAGAATCAGAACTGAATTAAGCGTTTTCACAATCTTTTGAATTTAGGATTGAGTATAGAAGTGGTGAAAACTAATGGAACAAAAAAGGTAAATTTATAATGGAAATATCAGACAAAGTAATCAAGGCAGATCACCGTATTTAATGATAGAGATCTTAATCTCCTCATTCGCCGAAGAATCAAATCTTTTAGATTTCGAAGATTTTCTTCAAATCCCTTGAATTTCGGAATCCAACCAAAACAACGTCAAAAGTTAAGACGCATCCTAATTTCTAAACTCAACCATGACTACATCAAAAGTTAAGACGAATCTTCATTTACTCATTTTCATTCTTTTGTGATAGCTTCATTCGTACTCTTTGAATAATCGAATTATTTCATCCTTATTACTTAATGATAAGAAAACTTTATTTATCAACTCATATTTGTCATGAAAACATTTTTATTGTTAGCCATGACTATCCCACTCAAATTTCGGGACGAAATTTATTTAATGGGTGGGTACTGTGACGACCCGGGAATTTCCAACTAAATTTAAACTTAATCTTTATATGATTTCGATACGATAAGCAAAGTATGTAATGTAGAGTCTAGATAATTTTTAAACGATGTTCATATATTCAATTGACTTTCGCCCATTTCCGATGATTCACGAACCATTATTTGTACATAGATAGGTATAGATATAATAAGTAAATATAAATAATTATATATAAGAATATTAATAAACTGTTATACGCAAATTGTTATTATAAATAATATGTAAGTTAATATAAGATATATTAAAATTTATTATAAAAGTGAACATATAAAGTATATTATATATATATATAAGAAATTTAAAAGTTATTTAATAAACGACGAAAACGCTCATTTGTCATTCAATTGATAATAAATGAATTAAAAAGGAACTTATATTATTTTAAAATAAACGGTGATTCGAAAATGAGTTCTATAAATTATAGACTTATTAAAAATGTATTTAGGAACTATTTGTTGAATTTTAAAACTTTTTATATTTTACTTGGGGTTGGGAGTGAATAATTAATGTAATTTTTATTTAATAGTTAATGACCGAATTTTATACCATAATGACTGAAATAAATAAAGATGACTAATATAAAATTTTCAAATTTGTCCGAAGACTTTTTTCTGCCATTGACTTATCAACGGGGTATGAATTTATATTCTATTGTACATGTCGGTAGAGAAATAGAAACTACTCCCGTGAATTACAATTATTAAAGTGACTTCACTTTTCTGTTTTACTTACACATCCATCCATCCATCCATCCATCTAACAAGGTATATATATATTCATATATATATATATATTCATATTATTGTACGAATTATAAATCTTTATCACCAACTCCACTTACATTCAAATCCTTTCCAATACACCTTCTTCCTTCTCACATTTGTTTTTTTGCGATGAACCACATATACATGCATATACATGCCATAACACAGACAAGCACTATCTACCTAATCTCTTTATTTTGCTTTTAACAATGACCCATCTCTTAAAATATGTATTACTAGCACTTTGTAATATTCATAATTTATTTTACGGTAAATTACTAGTTCATCTTTGCCTAGCCTTTAAATGGAGTTGGTGAGCAGCTTTAAAAACATTTTCATCACCTTATTCTCTGCAATTTCATTTGGCCTTAGGACGTCCTCCTCCACCATCGATTACTACCACTCGAACAACCACCTCCGTCCACCTCTATCCGCCATCACACCTATGTATGTTTTATATCTCTACTTCTAGTTCATTGATAAACTATCACCAACAACCATCATTGATCCACCACCTTCATCGTTTTTCTTCTCCAACCACAAATCCGCCGGTTATCACCATCACCATAACAACCACCTACATCATGAAACCGAACACCCATTTAGTCTATTTCCTTTCTAACAAAGAAACCCATTTAGGTTAGTGTTACGAGTTCTTGATATTACTACATTAGACCGAAACCAAAACACACCATCTTGTTTATATTACTACCCGTTTTGTGTTCCTGTTTCGGTTAACCCAAACACCACTATCACCAACCTTAATCACATACGATCACCATGGTAAACCCACCTTCAACATCACGACCACCTGCAACCTCCTGTACCACCTGTTTCGATTGAATCCTGTCATGAATCACCGAAGCAAAACCGCCACTATAACATATATTTTTTTCCCTTTCGCTACAACTATATTTATATATATATTTTTTTCTTTTTGATGTTCTTGCTGGAAGACGCCACCAAACCCTCACCTTGATCATTCAATCGATCAAATTACTATTTCATCTGTTTCTTTTTCAGTTTAAAAGGCCACGCAAAAAGGATGGATAATAAGAAGATGATGAAAAAAAAAAAGTTATAAAGCGATTATGAATTTTTTTTTTAATCATCGATGATGTTATTTATTTCTTTTTCTAACTGATATTTATAAACCAAAGGTTCCCCACATGAAGTTATTAATGATCAAGGTGAGTTGTAAAGACAAGTTAATGGAAGGTGACTAAGTGTATGAGCTGTGATGAATGAGAAGGAAAAGAAATAGATGAATGGCGGGTTATTAATTATAGGTATGATTTTGAATCAGAAAAATGAGATTAGTAGAATGGTTGAGAGTGTTTTCTTAAAACTAGAGGTCGCGGGTTCAATCCCCGGCCATAGCATATTTTTTTATATTATTAACAACAGAATATGTATGGGCTCTGCAATTGGGCCGTGATCCAGTTTACAAGTGTTGGGCCGAAGGAATTGATGGGTCGTATATATATTTTGGGTTAATGGGCCGAGACCTAGCTGAAATAATGATTAGGATATATTGAAGTAAAATATAGAAGTGATACATGAAAAAAAAAAAAGAAGAAGGTAACCGAAGTACACGAGTTATATAAATTAAATCTAAGTCTTAAAACAGAAATTGAGGAATAGAAGCATGGTTTGGAGTGTTAAGGGTTAAACGAGAGGTCCTAGGTTCAATCCTCGTCGCAGGCAATCCTTTTTAAGGAAGGCTTTTAAAGGGGGTATACCATTTTACATTTATATTTTCATTATTATTATTATTATGATTTTAGTTAGTATAATTATTATTATTGTGATTATTATTGTTATTATTATTAATATCATAAACATAACTTAGGATATTATCATTTATATTACTATTATCATTACTGATATTATTATTATTATGGTTGTTATTTATTTTTACTAACTTATTATTTTGTTTTCATTAAAACTAAGATTATTATTATTATTATCAGTATTATCTACATCATTATTATTAATAATTACATGTATGAAAATAAAAGTTTTAAAGATATTATTTTGGATATAAGTGTGTTTTAATTATATTTACAAAATCTATATAAATATTCACATATATAAAAAGTTAGATATCTTTATACTAATCAAATATATATTAATATAACTATATATAAATTTAACATTTTGAATATATATACAACTAAATAAATAATGTAAGATATAATATATAAACTTATTCGGTTACGATTATATATTTTAATATATATACAAATGATATAGGTTCGTGAATCCGAGGTCAACCCTACACTTGTTAAATGACGTCATATGTATTTTTACTACAAAATACAGTATGGTGAGTTCATTTGCTCCCTTTTACTCTTTACATTTTTGGGACTGAGAATACATGCGCTACTTTTACAACTGCTTTATTAAATGCTTTTGAAATACATTTTGAACTGCGAATACATGAAATGCTTTTATAAATGTTTGACGAGATAGACACAAGCAAAACATTCCTCGAATGAATTATGTGGACGTGATAATTGCCACCATTGAATTATGTGGACGTGATAATTGCCACAATTGATATGAATATTTTTTCCCCTGATTATTATTGCTTGGTAACCTAAGAATTAGGGAAATGGCCCCTAATTGACGCGAATCCTAAAGGTAGCTACCGGGTTTAACACCCCCACCCAGAATGTTCACTAGACGAAAGGGCTAGTGGGCGTGGTGTTTAGTACTTCGAAGTTTATATGATTATTATACAGACGAGATGTTCTGTTTTGGGGATATTATTATGCGCATTATATGTTAAGGTCGGTTACCAAGCCAAGCTATGAAAGCAATGAAAAGTGAATGTTATGTATCGAGAGAATGATTTTATACACAGGTTATGTGTATGTTATTTTTGTGCACAAGATATGTGTACGGTTACTAAGATTTATGAAAGATGATTTCGTACACAAGAAAGGTGTACTGTATTTAAAAGATACCGCATGTACATTACAGGTGGGTATAGGATTCGGGCCCATTTGTACCATGCAGGATTTAAATCTTGTGGTATATCAAAATGATGAATTTTATTGTTTTATGATAAACTTATGAACTCACCAACCTTTTGGTTGACACTTGAAAGCATGTTAATTCTCAGGTATGAAAGAAACATTCCGCTGTGCATTTGCTCATTTTAAAGACATTATTTGGAGTCGATCATCGCAATGGAACCAGATGTTGGTGACTTCGTCCAGATGGATTAGGACGGGTCCTTTCATATAGATGGGTCGATATGATATGTCAAAACCTTGTATACGTGTCCCGATATTTAAAGTGCGTAAAAATAAATAACAGAAATTAAATGATGATAAATAAAGTGCGTAAAGTAAATAACAGAAATTAAATGACGATAAATAAAATTGCGAGAATGTAAATTGCGATAATTAAATTGCGATAAATAAAGTGTAATCAGTTAGCTGGGAACAATTAGTTAGGAACAGTTAGCGTGGATTCTTAACAAAATTTCTCATAGTTAATTTGTTTGTTTCTAACAAATTTTATTTTGTCAAATGTTTCCTTCATTATGCCACTTGATTTTTGATAAATCAAAATCCAAATATGAAATTGGATGAATATGGTTATTCTGTGGTGAACGGATTTGTATATCGGTGGATGTAAGTAGGATAGTAAACGACTGTTGAATTATATTCGAAGAATGTACAGTGTAACTTATTAATGTGAAATCTAAATACACCTCGGGTATTACCTACCCGTTAAAATATTTTCACCATTAACAGTTTGTACACAAGAATTTTTAATTACAATCTTTATGAAAATATATATACATATATATTTTCTTCAGATGTAATCATGGATTTAATGAGTCAATATGATATTAAACTCATTTGATTTACCGTTGGAACAAGAATATATAATCTCTAAAACATTAGAGATTACATAATCGCCATGTCGAACGAAGATAAATGATGTAGAACGATACGTAGAACGATGATTATACTTGAGGTACAGAGTGAGATGTTGAGGCATGGATTGTTGATGGTACTGGTACTGTTATTGATGGTACTGTTGATGCCGGTGATGTTGCTGAAGCTGGTAAATTTTGCACTATCTTTTCCAAGGCTACAACTCGGGCGTGAAGCTCGTTGACTTCTTCTATTATACTAAGATGATTGTCGGTTCGAACGAGCGGATGAATGAGGTTTAGAATCTGAGATAGTATATGATCGTGACGAGACACTCTAGAAGTGAGAGAGAAAATGGTGTCTCGAACAGGTTCGCCGGTAAACGCTTCAGGTTCATTGTCAATAGGTGAATTCGTTTGATGGAAGGGATCACCTTCTTCGCGTCTCCATTGATTAAGTCGACTACGAACCCATCAGATGAATTGGGGATGACTGATTGATTGATTCATTCCGGTGACGCTGATAGGTGAAACTCCATATCGGAATAGCCATCGGAATCCGAGGAATTCGAACTGCTTGAGGAATTCATCTCGTACGATCAGATGAAGGATTTTCGATAAGAAATAGATTATAGGATGTAGATTAGTACCCTGCAATACATAATTTACATATGCATATATAATACTAAAATCCCATAAATTATGGAGGAATCTACGGAAGCTGTCAGGCAAAGGTAACAATAACATATACACTAAGATATGAACTTATCTATACACTGTCTATGTAATAGAGGCAGTAAGACGTGTCTAGACTTTAAGGATGATAAGAAAATAATTTTTGACACTAAATGATAAGCAAAACTTTTGACATGCAGACACGGTCGAAGTCCAGACTCACTAATGCATCCTAACGACTTATCAGTTAGACACACTAATGCAGACCTGGTTCGCTAAGACCACCGCTCTGATACCAACTTTAACACCCCGTCCTAATCCATCCGGACAAAGTCCATATCGATTATAAACGATTCACAACAGTTGATTACATTGCGAGGTACTTGACCTCTATATGATACATTTTACAAACATTGCATTCGTTTTTGAAAAGACAAACTTTCATTTCATCGAAAGTTGACAGGCTTGAATACCATTTCATAATATATCCAACTATAATTGACTTGATAATAATCTTGATGAACTCGACGACTCGAATGCAACATCTTTTGAAATATGCCATGAATGACTCCAAGTAATATCTATAAAATGAGCAAATACACAGCGGAAGATTTCTTTTGTACCTGAGAATAAACATGCTTTAAAGTGTCAACCAAAAGGTTGGTGAGTTCATTTGTTTAACATAAATAATCATTCCATAATTTTAATAGACCACAAGATTTCATATTTCCATTTCTCATAAACATACGTCCCATGCATAGAGACAAAAATATCATTCATATGGATTGAACACCTGGTAACCGACATTCACAATATACATATTAGAATATCCCCATCATTCCGGGATCCTCCTTCGGACATGATATAAATTTCGAAGTACTAAAGCATCCGGTACTTTGGATGGGGCTTGTTGGGCCCGATAGATCTATCTTTAGAGTTCGCGTCAATTAGGGTGTCTGTTCCCTAATTCTTAGATTACCAGACTTAATAAAAAGGGGCATATTCAGTTTCGATCATTCAACCATACAACGTAATTTCGATTACTTGTGTCTATTTCGTAAAACAGTTATAAAAGTTGCGCATGTATTCTCAGCCCAAAAATATAAAGGGTAAAAAGGTAAATGAAACTCACAATACTGTATTTTGTAGTAAAAATACATATGACGACATTGAACAATGCATGGTTGGCCTCGGATTCACGAACCTATATCAAGTATTAACACATTATAGTATAAATCAATTAAGTTTATATATTTGTTATGTATTAATTATTCTTATAATATATTATGATACTTATTTGATATTTAATTAATGTTATATCAATAATATTAGTTGAAACATAATTTTATATAATATTAGTATATTTTATGTAATAATATATTTACATATATATCTTTTGTTTTGCAAAATTAATAATTGTAGAAATACCTGACTAAGGATAATAATAATAATATTAATAATAATAATAATTTTTAAAAGTATAAAACTACCTTAGGAGTCAGTTTTAAAAAGATTGCACCAAGCCGGGCTCGAACCCGAGACCTCTCGCTCACTCATCAACACCCTTAACCATTCCTCCATTTCAGTTTTTCTGATTTATAATACAAACCTAAATACTTATCTATTACATGTTTCAACCCACTTCATCTTCTTCACCAAAATCTAAACAATCAAACAACTTCATTCTTAATAGTCAATCATCAAAATGGTTTTAGGACTTCTAAACAAACATGAAACAAAAAATAAAAATGTGTTCATGATATAAAAAAAATGAGAAAAAAAACAAAAAAAAAATCCTACTGCTTGCTGGTAGCTAGAAAAAAAAAAATTTTGTTTTCAATTTTGAGTTCGTTTTGGACAATCTTTACAACATGAAACATGTTTCAAATCATTCCTAAAAACTATTGAAATCGTCAATTGAACTTAAAACATCAAAACAAGCTCTAATTTCTCCAAGAACAAAACAGTTGACTTTTGACAATTTAACTTTGACTTGCAAATTCGAATTCGTTATTAAGAATTGGAAATTGAGATTTTGTAGGAAGTTTAAGTAAATGATTCCTAACAACTCTGCATTTTTAGCTTTTGAAATTTGTTTCGAATTTACGTTAGTGTATATTACTGTGAAGAACTCAAGAACTCAAAAATTGATTTTTAGATTAAGAGTGTTATAGGTTATGATTACAACATGAATTGTGTTGCAAATCAATCCTATAAACTTTATGGATCATCAAATTAACTGGAGATATCAAAACAAACTCGAATTTGATTCAAGAACACTTAGTTGACTTTGAAAACCAAAACTTTGACTCTCAAATTAGAAATTGATAGAAAGAATTGAAGATTGAAAACTTACAGATAGTTTAGATAGACGATTCCTAACAAGACTGCATTATTACATTTTGGAAATTCATTCGAAATCAAAATATGGTGAAAAAGATGAATGTACAGAGTGTCGAGCTTATTTTGTGATTTTTTATGTTTTACTTAATGAATTGCAGAATAATTCTTTTATAGAGTGATTGCATTGATCCTAATTGAGTTGTGAAATGGACATCTAACAGATTACAGATAGAAAACAAAATTTAAAAAAGTTGGATTGAAATGGGTAACGGAATGGTACTAGTTCTTGACTTTTTTATTTTTATTTTTAGATTAATATTAATAATTAATAAATATAATAATAATAATAATAATAATAATAATAATAATAATAATAATAATAATAATAATAATAATAATAATAATCATCATCATCATCATTATATCCATAATAATAATAAGTAATAATGAAACAAAAATCATAAAAAATGATAACAATATTATAAAAAAATAATGGTTTCTTTAATAATAATATCTAATTCACGGAGTATTATATTGTGTCCATTGCTAAACAGTTAACATATAAAAGTGTTCCTAAAAATCCCAATTTTTTTGATTAAATATATTTAATTATTTCACTCATTACCTGTTTGAAACCTGATCAAAAAGGTTCGAAAAATATTTATTTTCTGTTCCAATTTATATGTACGGAGTACAAAAACTTTGATTGAAATGGTAAAAAAAATATTTATCAAAACTATTGTCTTTTTAATCAAATTTTGAAACAACATTTATTTTAGAACTTCTTATATATATATATTAGATCTATTTTAAAATAATTAAACATCAACCGAAAGTTACAGACATTTACCATTTAAGCTCAAAATTAAATATATTTAATATACACTATGTATATATATAAACAGTTTTAAATAACAAAATTTACTATTCACATAAATATATATTAAATGATTAAAATATATATACATATAAAATAATAGTTTTTATTACAATGTATTTTATTGTACATATTTATTTATAACAATAAATGTATATAATAGTTTATTAATGTTCATGTTATTATATATATGATACATATATTTATATATACACATATTTATATATATATATCCACATTTTTACAAGCAATGGTTCGTGAATCATCGGAAACAGTCGAAAGTCAATTGAATATATGAACATTGTTTCAAAATTTTCTAGACTCAACATTACATACTTTGCTTATCGTATCGAAATCATATCAAGATTAAGTTTAAATTTAGTCGGAAATTCCCGGGTCGTCACAGCTGTGATGACCCGGAAATTTCTGACCAAATTTAAACTTAATCTTTAACGTTTCCGACACGATAAGCAAAGTCTATGAAGTTGAATCTCAAAATTTTGAACTATTCAATTACCCTTCGATTGTTCTCAACGATTCGCGAACAATTATATGTAAATAGATACATATGCTATAACTTGAAAACGTAACAAAGTGTTATGAAAATGATACTGTGCATTAACCTTATTGGTTTGATTATCTGATTGATATTTAGATAAGTTAACTAAAACATTTAAGATGAACCAGTAAAACACTAATTTGCTACAGTATTTTCGAATTGCTACAGTACCCGAAAAGCTACAGTGTTTTCGAAAATCACTATTTGCTACAGTAAAAAAAACATCCCAATGTGAAGTTCACTATCTCCTAGACTTATTTACTCCGAATGTGAAGTTTCTAAAAAACATCCCAAACTATGAACTAGTTCTCTGAAATTGGAACAATGCTGATGAAGTAGCAAAAACTGTAAACGACCTTGACAGTCAAAAGTTTGATGATAAAGAATAGTATGGTGGTAAAGCTGAGAAAAAGAGAAGGTTTGAAATTGGAAAACGGATTGAGCAAACTATGAAGGAGGCTGTGGAAAAATCACAAGGACGAAATCTACCTTCAAAGGATCCAAATGATTCAGTGTCTGCTAAAATCGTTAGCAAACACCTTACTCCTCGTTCTAAACCTTCACAGACAGATTTTCCGCATCATCCTCTGATATTAGAAATTCTAAGATATCATCGTATCTTTCATTATAAATATCCTCGATATTTCTGAAAATATCTTCATAACTATTCTTATCTGAAATCATTCATCTCTTCGCGCTATCTGTATTACATCATAAAAGAAACTATTTTAGTTTCTAAATTCTGAAACCTTTAAGTTTAAAATATGAATGTTTTGAAGTAGTGTTGGGAACTGAAGCATGAATTAGTATAATATAATGACACTTGATCAATGTGATTATATTACAGTAAGTCATGCTGAGTTTCTAATAGAACGTGATAAAGGTTCACAGATCCCACCCTCATCATGAACCATGTTACATAACTCTTTCATTCCATATAATCTTCAAATATATCAAGAAAATATATTTCTTGATGATTCGGTCTTTTCCAGATATTCTGGTAATTTGACAAATCAAGATCGTGCCATTACAATTTCTTTCTTAGAACATTAACTATGTTCATTTCAAAATCCATACCTACGAATTCTGGACCATTATTTGTGACGACCCGGAAATTTTTGACCAAATTTAAACTCAATATTTATATGGTTTCGACACGATAAGCAAAGTCTGTAATGTTGAAGTCTCAAAAACTTTAAAATTGTGTTCCTATATTCATTTGACTTTCGACCATTCCTGACGATTCACGAACAACTATTTGTAAATAGATATGTGTGTATATATATAAATAATAATTGGATGTATAATTTGAAATATTTAATGTTATTGTTATAAAATAGGATATTATAATAATTATTATTTAAAACATATCTATATATATAAAGTATATTAAAAATAAATATTAAATGATTGTATTACTCGTTTGATGTTCCGATTTATATTAAACAAGTTAAATTCGAACTTATGTGATTTTAAAATAAACAGTGTTCCAAAAATAAGTTCTATAAATTTTAGGCTTACTAAAATGTATTTATGATCTAGTTATTTAATTTTAACACTTTTTATATTTTACCCAGAATTGAGAGGGACAGTTGATGTAAATTTTATTTATTAAATTAATGATTGACGTTTATACCATAATGACCAAAATAAATAAATATTGTTAATTTAGAGATATGGGATTTTTTTAGAGTATTTTTATCCGCCACGTTTAACAACAGAGCATGAGATCCAGTCCGTGAAAAACATGAAGTCTAAATAATTATAAAATTATGTCGACATATTAACCGTACAGTGAATGGTGGCTATGAATTCTGCATGGTTATTAAAGTTTTATTATTATATTATTAATATTATTCATCCGTGACTTTGATGATACATTATTGTTAGTGTCATTGTTTTAACTACCTATCAATAATCTCTTATCCTTGTATATAGATAAACTTATACAATCATTAGAGAGCACATATAGATACATACAATCGTGCATCATCCATCACCACTTCCTGCTCGCCACCATCACCCACTGGCAACTACCATCCGCCACCACCCTGGCTCATTATCCATCGTGATCACCATCTAAAAGTCATCACCACCTTCATCACCTTAAACAATTTCCGTTTTCTGTTTTCATTTTGAGCACGACCCAAAACAACCATCCCTATTTGAAACTGAACCACCTCAACTCATTCATACTCTCTCTCCCTCTTCTCTTCTTCATGAATCACTACCGGAAGTCACCACAACCTCGTTACCATGTTTATGTTTCAGTTTTGAACACAACAAACACCACCACCCACTTGCAAGAATAACCATCACACGCCATAACACCACCTCTCCTTGCACCACCCTATCACCACCATCTTCAACCTTGAACCAAAACATTCATGACTATCACCTTACATCACCACAGTCCACCATCTGTCACCATCTTCAGCCCTCAAACTGTTGCTTCTGTTGATACCTTTACTACCCAAACCATAGCCTGGGTTACTACTTCTGATTTTCTGTTTCAATCGTCACCACAAAACCATCAACATGTTACCAATCACTACTCAATGTTTCCTGTTCCAGCCCGACAATCACCAAGGACAACATTTTGTATTCTGATGTCATGTTTTCTATTTTTTTTCTCCTGTTTCTGTTCTCGATTCACAGCTTGAAAATACCTTTGAATTATCTTATGTAAGCTCCTGTTACTACTGCAGTTGTTTTCTGTTTTCCTATTCATTTCAAACCACCACCACAACCATTGTGAACTACTGATGCATCACTTTCCTGTTTTAGTCGAGCATAACCATTTGAAGGATGATGCAATAACGTTATTGAATAAAGATGAAGCTACTGTGTTAATCGAAAAAAAACTGTTATTTATGATGGAGAGTTGGTGAGTGGAAATCTAACTAGATAACCCACTTGATTATATTTTATAGTATAGCACTTACATGTAGGATTTTTTGGCCGACAAAATGGAATCACATAACTTGATATTTTGTTATTATATGAAACGAATATAATAATGTTTCTGTTTCGGTGGAATAACCCGACTTGAAACCCTTACAATATCATAATCGGTTGGTTACAGGATGTGTTGTTGGACTGATTATTTAGAATCGTTGTTTGGGCCAAGAGTTCCTTTAGTTGGGCCGTCACTAATTAGTTTCGATATTGGGCTTAGCTTGTTGGGCCAAACATGAGAATAATGATAATAGATTGTGGTTGCAATTGTTATTCCATTTTCACTTCTGTTTAAATAACTCGAGATAGGATGTTGATACTTGAATGATGTTAGGATTACATAATTGAAGGATGATGATATAGATATAATAATAAGATAATTAAGATGATAATTGTTTCATGATGATGATTAGGACATAATGATGATTGTGTATGATGATGAATACATAATGGTATGATGATATGAGGTTATGATAAAGATGATATGTAGATAATTATGGTAACGGGTTAGGAAATGAAGATGATAATGATTCATGATCGATGATAATAATATTGGTCACGATGATGATGATATTATGAACATAAAATGTTGATGACGATTTTATGTGAACTAAGAAGAAGAAGGAGTAGATTCATTTGAGTTTAAATGATTTAGAGTAGTGGTTAAATTAGAAATGAAATGGCGATGGAATGGTTAAGGATGATATTGGGTTAGCGGGAGGTCGCGGGTTCAAACCCGGACTTGGGCATTTTTTTTAAGGACAACTTCTTTGAGGTAGTTTACTTATTACTCATTATTATTATTATTATTATTATTATTATTATTATTATTATTATTATTATTATTATTATTATTATTATTATTATTATTATTATTATTATTATTATCATTTTTAATGTAAGTGATATTATTATTGAAACTAATTTTTTTTATAAAAATTACCATTTCTATTATTAGAACTATCATTATTATTATTATTAGAATTATCATTATTTTTATCATTATTATTTATATTATCATTTTTATTATTTCTAACACTAATATTATTATTTTTATCATTATTATTATTAGTATTATTAATATATCAAATAAAGATTTTCTATATAGAAATATATTATTTACATAAAACATAACTATATTAATATGTTTGTAATAAATATTAATTATCTATTTAATGTATATAAAAATAAATATAGTTAATTTAGTCATTAATGAAACGTACAGGTTACTAAAATAACAATTAATAATAATACCTAATTTGGTTCGATTACAATTATATGTATTAATATATATATAATTGATATAGGTTCGTGAATCCGAGGTCAACCCTACATTGTTCAATATCGTCATATGTATTGTTACTACAAAATACAATATTGTGAGTTCATTTGATTCCCTTTTACTCTCTATATTTTTGGGACTGAGAATACATGCGCTGTTTATACAACTGCTTTATTAAATGCTTTTGAAATATATTTTGAACTGCGAATACATGAAATGATTTTATAAATATTTGACGAGATAGACACAAGCAAAACATTCCTCAAATGAATTATTATGCAGACAGAAGTTCTGCGAATTATTACTGAATTATGTGAACATGATAATTGCCACCATTGAATTATGTGGACATGATAATTGCCACCAATTGATATGAATGTTATGTATCGAGAGAATGATTTTATATACAGGTTATGTGTATGTTATTTTTGTGCACGAGGTATGTGTATGGTTACTAAGATTGATGAAAAATGGTTTCGTACAAGAGAAATGTGTACTGTAGGTAAAAGATATCGCATGTACATTACAGGTAGGTATAGGATTCGGGCCCATTTGTACCATGCACATTTAAATCTTATGGTCTATCAAAATGTGAATTTTATTGTTTTATGATAAACTTATGAACTCACCAACCTTTTGGTTGACACTTGAAAGCATGTTTATTCTCAGGTATGAAAGAAACCTTCCGCTGTGCATTTGCTCATTTTAAAGACATTATTTCGAGTCGATCATCGCAATGGGACCAGATGTTGGTGACTTCGTCCAGGTGGATTAGGACGGGGTATCACATTATTCGCTTGACTTAAAGTCGGGAAGAGAAAACGAAAGCATGAAGCTCCGAAATATAATGGAAAATATAAAGCCCTATAACAACTCCGAAATTACAAACCGTGTATATCAATGCGTATAGCAATATAAAGACACGGGAGGATGAAAAACACTATAACCCCAAGGTAATAGTAGAAGAAAATAACTTTCTCTGGTGGTAGATGAAAAAGAAGAATGACAGATATGAAATTTAGGAGTATATCAAGAATCAGAACTGGATGAAGCATTTTTTACAATCTATTAAGAAGTATTAAATAAGGAAGAAGATTATAGGAGTGGTAAAAATAAATTAAACGGGAGAGGTCAATTTATAGCGAAATATCAGGCATAGCAATCGAGGAAGATTACGCATTTAATCAAAGAAAATCCTAATTTCCGCAAATTCCGAAGAATCAAATCTTATTTAGATTATGAAGATTTTATATTCCTTAAATTCCGAAAATCAATTGTTACTACGTCAAGAGTTAAGACAAATCTCTATTCTCCATTTCACTCTATTACGATAACTTTCCTCATACGCTTCGAGTAATTGGATTGTTTTATCCATATTATTCAACGATGATAAAAATTCTATATATCAACTCATATTCGTCATGAAAACATTTTTATTGTTAGCCATGACGACCTCACTCAAATTTCGGGACGAAATTTCTTTAACGGGGAGGTACTGTGATGACCCGAAAATTTCTGACCAAATTTAAACTTAATCTTTAACATTTCCGACACGATCAGCAAAGTCTATGAAGTTGAATCTCAAAATTTTGAACTATTCAATTACCCTTCGATTGTTCTCAACGATTCGCGAACAATTATATGTAAATAGATATATATGCTATAACTTGAAAACGTAACAAAGTGTTATGAAAATGATATTGTGCATTAACCTTATTGGTTTGATTATCTGATTGATATTTAGATAAGTTAACTAAAACGTTTAAGATGAACCAGTAAAACACTAATTTGCTACAGTATTTTCGAATTGCTACAGTACCCGAAAAGCTACAGTGTTTTCGAAAATCACTATTTGCTACAGTAAAAAAACTTTGCTACAGTAACTTTGCTATAGTAAAACACTATTTTAAAATGTAATTTAACAAATAGCGAGACGATGATTTATAGAAGTAAATGACCAAAACACTCAAATGTATAAGTTATATTTCAAGTGATATAATTTAGGGATAATTTAATGCTATATTTTGACTAAGGTACGTGTCCCAAAATGTAAATTTCAAGTTTTCTCAGAGTACGAAGGGACACTCGAAAAACCAAAACCGGGACATAAGTCGAGTGACGACGTACGACTTATCGGAATAAAAATTACAAGTCACCTATACACGAGAATATAATATAATATATAATTAATTAATTTAAATTATATATATTATATATAATATATTTAAATATGTCGACGGAGATAAAAACAAACGAATGTGACCTGTAAAAAGGGACCATGCGATCGCATGGTTTCCCCTCACAACTTCCATGTGATCGCATGGCTAAGGGGGATAGGCCAAAGTCTATAAATTTCGACGTTTTAGTTCATTTGTGGCACATTTCCTCTTCTGATCATATATTACTCCGTATTTATGTTATTTAATTATTATTATAATTATTATTATTATTATTATTATTATTAAGATTAATATTATTATTATTAATCTTATTATTATTATTAGTATTTTTAAATATCGTTATAATTAGTATTATACATAAAATACTACGACGAGGTCATGAGCGTGTCACTTTCAAAATGGGTTTTCATACGGGATAAAGCTAAAAAAATTACGGGTTATAGCTATGGAGGTTATGGGTAATGTTCATGGGTACTGTTCGCAAGTCAAACCTAGTGTTTATCATCTTCGTTGCGTCTACGTACTTTCCTGCAATATTAAATCACAATATTGATACGTAAGCATTCATATCTTATCTTTTATATATTAATTGTGTATCCATGTCTAGTGCTCGAGTATATATATTTATATATGCTTGTATGCTAAATTTCGTCATTAAACAGTTATAATGAATCACAAATTAAATACATATATTACTGGTAAAAGGTATATGATATACATGTTTTTGGAAAGCTGGCGAAAAATCAATAACTTTTCATTTAGATATCGAATAGTTTCGATGAACGGATTAAAAGATATGATCAACTGAATTATGATTGACGTTAATTGAAATTGCTTTTGAATATGCAATTAAGATTTAAACAACTTGTTTACGAGACTGATAAAGTGAACTTTTAAATATTACCAATCGAGTAAATGAATCCTTATATAAGGCACGTCTCGTTTTGTTGAACTATTGTCAAAATTGACTTTTTGAAATGACTTTGGATAACTATTATATGTCGATCTCGAGCATTAGCATTGTGATACAATATGACCTGACCTAGCTTAATAGACATTTATTGACCAACATATGTTCTCTAGGTTGAGATCTACGATTAATTGGTAATCCGAGTTTCGGTCACATTTTGGTGAACAACTTTATATACTGCTAAGGTGAGTTTCATTTGCTCCCTTTTTAATTGTTTTTGCAATCTATATTTTTGGGCTGAGAATACATGCACTTTATTTAAAATGCAATGGATACAAGTACATACTAAATTCTACACTGAGTTTGAACCGAAAATCCCTTAGCTTTGGTAACTAGTAACTGCCAGTTATAAGAACTGGTGGGCGCGAGTAGTAGTATATGGATCCATAGGGCTTGATATCCCCGTCCGAGCTAGAGCACTAGCCTTTTAATGGACGTATGCTATTTAAAAAGCGTACATGTTGGTTTGCGTGTATTATTAATATGATTATACAAAGGGTATAAATTATATATACGTTAAGTTTAGTTATCAGGGTGCTCAATTTCGTAGAATATTTTGATAAACGTTTCTGGATGAAACAACTGAAATCTTGTGGTCCACTTTTATATACAGATTATGCGAAACGCTAAAACTATGAACTCACCAACCTTTGTGTTGACACTTGTTAGCATGTTTATTCTCAGGTTTCCTAGAAGTCTTCCGCTGTTTGTTTATATGTTAGACAAGCTATGTGCATGGAGTCGCACATGGCATATTTTTCAAGGAAACGTTGCATTCACCAAATCATCACCATGTATCTTATTTTGAATGCATTGTCAACGGAAGTACTATTGTAAACTATTATTTACGGTGATTGTCTATATGTAGAAATCATCAGATGTCGAAAACCTTTGATTTAAATATTCATTTATGGTGTGCCTTTTCAAAAGAATGCAATGTTTACAAAACGTATCATATAGAGGTCAAATACCTCGCAATGAAATCGATGAATGACGTGTTCGTCCATATGGATTTGGAGAAATCGTCACAGTTGGTATCAGAGCGTTGGTCCTAGTGAACCAGGTCTTGCATGAGTGTGTCTAACTGATAGTTGTTAGAATGCATTAGTAAGTCTGGACTTCGACTGTGTCTGCATGTCAAAAAGTTTTGCTTATCATTTCTTGTCGGAAATTACCTGTTTATCAATCTTAGGTCTTGACATGTGTTTTTACATTTATTGCATACACGGTGTATAGAAAAATCATATTCTATCATATCTACTACAGTGGATCTTATTTGGCGCTTTTCGAATTTCCCTCCGTAAATTACGGAATCTTTTTACTATATATATACGTATGCGAGAAAACGGAGATATCATCCAGTATTCAACCCTCAATTCATATCGAGAATCATTTCATAACTTTCTGTGATCACGTAAGATGGCCTCTTCGAATAGACCAAGTTCCTCCAGCTCTGAAGACAGCGTGACGGGAGTGCACCAACCGATCAACTACCGTGATTTCTTTAGAAAATGGGGATGGGTTCGCGAAATACTTACCCTATGGAGAAATGAAGAAGGTACTCCATACCACGAGCCGAACTTACCGCCTAACGTCGGAGTACTCGATCCACTTACCGGCGAACCTGTTCCCAACCCCATTTTCACTCTTTTCGCAAGGATTTTCCGCCTCGAAGGTCGACTCGATGTAGTTAAAGATAGTATTTGTCCTCTACTCCCGAATTCTAATCAGATAGGATTATTGGAAGAAGTTAGGAGACTTCGAACTAAATATCAAGAATTGACAACCCTTACGGAAGAATGGGTAGAACAAATTCATAAACTCGAGCGTAAAGTAGAAACCCTGGAGGTGACGGTGTTCGATTTGGAAGCTAGGCTCACATCTACTACACAGGTACCACAAGCAGTACCGACAGCAACAACAACACCACCATCACACGCCTCAACATCACGATCTGTACCTCGAACATCAACATCATACGCACCGTAGATACCAAGTAGTATCACCAACACCAACCACACCTGTAACACCACAAGCTCCACCAGCTCCATAACCACCGACGATATCGACACCACAATCACCAACGAGTATATTGTATTAATGAGTTATGAAGTAATAACTCAATTCCTCTAAAGAATTTATATGTATATCTTATATATATAAATTTTAAAACCATCATAAATCTTTTCGTACTAAGCTATTAAGTATGAATTGAAAAAGGGTAGATACTACTCGATTAGTTCATATTACTAATATGCTATGATGTACATCATTCGTTAACAACCTAACCATCGTTAACTACAATCTGTGTTTCAACTCAATGAATTCCATTTCCTAATAAACCAAGTGTATCATTCAATTACATAATTGATTTTACATTTTCATTTTCGATGTACTCGAAACTATCCAGAAAACATAATCTGTACCTTGTAAGGTTCACAAAAAAAAAAAAAAAAAAAAATTCCCGAGCATCAACATCCTTCACCAAGGAATAAGAATAAATAATGAAGTATTGATTTCATTAGTGAAATACTCCGCAAAGATTATGTAATCTCTAATATTTTAGAGATTATTCATTTCTAATTCAAGCCGAAAATCAAATGAGTTTAATATGATATTAACTCATTAAATCTGTATTACATCTGAAGAAAATATACATACATATATTTTCATAAAGACGGTAATAAAAATTCTTTTGTACAAAATATTACTTGTGAAATCTTTAACGGGTAGGTAATACCCGGGGAAATATATAAGTTCACAATTAATATGTTACACTGTACATTCTTCAACTTTGATTCAAAAATCATTAACTATACTCACCATCTTCACAAGTGATACACAATCATTTCATACAAATTCAATTACATATTCTGATATTGACGGATCAGAATCCAAGAAATAACTCTGAACCGATGACATCATTCTTAGATCTCTACAAAGCTATACTTTGACTTCAAAACTGTACAAGATCCTTTAGCGTTGTTTTTACCGAAAATAATCTTGCAATCCCTTTTCAAAGTATCCAGTTTTACCACACTTCCAACCAGTCAACTTCAACTTTTCAGATTAGCCTTATTATAACCTTGACATATACGTTCTTGTTACTGGGGAACCTTTCATGTTCCACCACATTAGCAGTAAATTTACCAACAACCTCATTGATCCTTGACCTTCCGAAAAATCCTTATACTCATTGAAACCCTATCATGTACTCATCTACATCTTCTAACGATAATTGCCATACCAACTACCGGGAATTAGCAATCAGTATTTCGAATTTTGCAGCAATTCTACGACAACAGTTATATATAAACATATAATGTCTATCTCCTAGACTTATTTACTCCGAATGTGAAGTTTCTGAAAAACATCCCAAACTATGAACTAGTTCTCTGAAATTGAAACGATGCTGATGAAGCAGCAAAAACTGTAAATGACCTTAACAGTCAAAAGTTTGATGATAAAGAATAGTATGGTGATAAAGCTGAGAAAAAGAGAAGGTTTGAAACTGGAAAACGGATTGAGCAAACCATGAAGGAGGCTGTGAACAAATCACAAGGACGAAATCTACCTTTAAAGGATCCAAATGATTCAGTGTCTGCTAAAATCGTTAGCAAACACCTTACTCCTCATTCTAAACCTTCACAGACAGATTTTCCGCATCATCCTCTGATATTAGAAATTCTAAGATATCACCGTATCTTTCATTATAAATATCCTCGATATTTCTGAAAATATCTTCATAACTATACTTATCTGAAATTATTCATCTCTTCGCGCTATCTGTATTACATCATAAAAGAAACTATTTTAGTTTCTAAATTCTGAAACCTTCAAGTTTAAAATATGAATGTTTTGAAGTAGTGTTGGGAACTGAAGCATGAATTAGTATAATATAATGACACTTGATCAACGTGATTATATTACAGTAAGTCATGCTAAGTTTCTAATGGAACGTGATAAAGGTTCACAGATCCCACCCTCATCATGAACCATGTTACATAACTCTTTCATTCCATATAATCTTCAAATATATCAAGAAAATATATTTCTTGATGATTCGGTCTTTTCCAGATATTCTGGTAATTTGACAAATCAAGATCGTGCCATTACAATTTCTTTATTAGAACATTAACTATGTTCATTTCAAAATCCATACCTACGAATTCTGGACCATTATTCGCTTGACTTAAAGTCGGGAAGAGAAAACGAAAGCATGAATCTCCGAAATATAATGGAAAATATAAAGCCCTATAACAACCCCGAAATTACAAACCGTGTATATCAATGCGTATAGCAATATAAAGACACGGGAGGATGAAAAATACTATAACCCCAAGGTAATGATAGAAGAAAATAACTTCCTCTGGTGGTAGATGAAAAAGAAGAATGACAGATATGAAAGTTAGGAGTATATCAAGAATCAGAACTAGATGAAGCATTTTTTACAATCTTTTAAGAAGTATTAAATAAGGAAGAAGATTATAGGAGTGGTGAAAATAAATGAAACGGAAGAGGTCAATTTATAGCGAAATATCAGGCATAGCAATCGAAGCAGATTACGTATTTAATCAAAGAAAATCCTACTTTTCGCAAATTCCGAAGAATCAAATCTTATTTAGATTACGAAGATTTTATATTCCTTAAATTCCGGAAATCAATTGTTACTACGTCAAGAGTTAAGACAAATCTCTATTCTCCATTTCACTCTATTACGATAACTTCCCTCATACGCTTCGAGTAATGGGATTGTTTTATCCATATTATTCAACGATGATAAAAATTCTATATATCAACTCATATTCGTCATGAAAACATTTTTATTGTTAGCCATGACGACCTCACTCAAATTTCGGGACGAAATTTCTTTAACGGGAAGGTACTGTGATGACCCGGAAATTTCTGACCAAATTTAAACTTAATTTTTAACGTTTCCGACACGATAAGCAAAGTCTATGAAGTTGAATCTCAAAATTTTGAACTATTCAATTACCCTTCGATTGTTCTCAACGATTCGCGAACAATTATATGTAAATAGATACATATGCTATAACTTGAAAACGTAACAAAGTGTTATGAAAATGATACTGTAAATTAACCTTATTATTGGTTTGATTATCTGATTGATATTTAGATAAGTTAACTAAAACGTTTAAGATGAACCAGTAAAACACTAATTTGCTACAGTATTTTCGAATTGCTACAGTACCCGAAAAGCTACAGTGTTTTCGAAAATCAGTATTTAATTATTATTATAATTATTATTATTATTATTATTATTATTATTATTATTATTATTATTATTATTATTATTATTATTATTATTATTAAGATTAATATTATTATTATTAATCTTATTATTATTATTAGTATTTTTAAATATCGTTATAATTAGTATTATACATAAAATACTACGACGAGGTCATGAGCGTGTCACTTTCAAAATGGGTTTTCATATGGGATAAAGCTAAGGAAATTATGGGTTATAGCTATAGAGGTTATGGGTAATGTTCATGGGTACTGTTCGCAAGTCAAACCTAGTGTTTATCATCTTCGTTGCGTCTACGTACTTTCCTGCAATATTAAATCACAATATTGATACGTAAGCATTAATATCTTATCTTTTATATATTAATTGTGTATCCTTGTCTAGTGCTCGAGTATATATATTTATATATGCTTGTATGCTAAATTTCGTCATTAAACAGTTATAATGAATCACAAAATAAATACATATATTACTGGTAAAAGGTATATGATATACATGTTTTTGGAAAGCTGGCGAAAAATCAATAACTTTTCATTTAGATATCGAATAGTTTCGATGAACGGATTAAAAGATATGATCAACTGAATTATGATTGACGTTAATTGAAATTGCTTTTGAATCTGCAATTAAGATTTAAACAACTTGTTTACGAGACTGATAAAGTGAACTTTTAAATATTACCAATCGAGTAAATGAATCCTTATATAAGGCACGTCTCGTTTTGTTGAACTATTGTCAAAATTGACTTTTTGAAATGACTTTGGATAACTATTATATGTCGATCTCGAGCATTAGGATTGTGATACACTATGACTTGACCTAGCTTAATAGACATTTATTGACCAGCATATGTTCTCTAGGTTGAGATCTACGATTAATTGGTAATTCGAGTTTCGGTCACATTTTGGTGAACAACTTTATATGCTGCTAAGGTGAGTTTCATTTGCTCCCTTTTTAATTGCTTTTGCAATCTATATTTTTGGGCTGAGAATACATGCACTTTATTTTAAACGCAATGGATACAAGTACATACTAAATTCTACACTGAGTTTGAACTAAAAATCCCTTAGCTTTGGTAACTAGTAACTGCCAGTTATAAGAACTGGTGGACGCGAGTAGTAGTATATGGATCCATAGGGCTTGATATCCCCGTCCGAGCTAGAGCACTAGCCTTTTAATGGACGTATGCTATTTGAGAAGCGTACACGTTGGTTTGCGTATATTATTAAGATGATTATACAAAGGGTATAAATTATATATACGTTAAGTTTAGTTACCAGGGTACTCAATTTCGTAGAATATTTTGATAAACGTTTCTGGATGAAACAACTAAAATCTTGTGGTCCACTTTTATATACAGATTATGCGAAACACTAAAACTATGAACTCACCAACCTTTGTGTTGATACTTGTTAGCATGTTTATTCTCAGGTTTCCTAGAAGTCTTCTGCTGTTTGCTTATATGTTAGACAAGCTATGTGCATGGAGTCGTACATGGCATATTTTTCAAAGAAACGTTGCATTCACCAAATCATCACCATGTATCTTATTTTGACTGCATTGTCAACGGAAGTACTATTGTAAACTATTATTTACGGTGATTGTCTATATGTAGAAATCATCAGATGTCGAAAACCTTTGATTTAAATATTCATTTATGGTATGCCTTTTCAAAAGAATGCAATGTTTACAAAACGTATCATATAGAGGTCAAATACCTCGCAATGAAATCGATGAATGACGTGTTCGTCCATATGGATTTGGAGCGATCGTCACATTTGCTCCGTTGGTCCTTCAATTATACACGAAATTGTAATCCGAGTCCCTCAAGTTTTTTTTTTGGATTTTCGAGTCCTTAAAGTTGCAAAATTTTGCAATCCGAGTCCCTCCGTCTAAATTGGCCGTTAACATTTGACATGTGCCATGCATGTGAGGGTAAAATCGTCTTTTTACTCTTTTCTTTGACTTTTTTGCTTCGTTGGTCCTTCGTTTATACACAAAATTGCAATCCGAGTCCCTCAACTTTTTAATTCGAATTTTTATCTTTAATTCATACTTTTTATATTTGATTTGACTTTTTATCATCATCATCTCTCATCATCTTCTTCTAACTTTCTCCGGCGCTTCGCATCGCCGTCAAGGATTTAAAACGCTTGTTAGTTCATGTTCTTCGTCATCTTGTTTGTTCACCGTCGTCATCATCTCCATCGAATCATCGTCAAATAATCATCGACAGATCTGAAGTTCATTCGGATTCGAAATCAGGAAGCAAAATTTTTTTCCTAGGTGGTTTATCCGTAAATTTTATTTTTATTCGATTTATCTAATAATTAAACAATTTCAGTATATAACTAATTAAAGAATAAATATTTCAAATAATGTATAAATTATATTTTCGATTCTAATAATTATTATAAGTTAATTACATTCTGTAAAAATTATTTTTACTGTTTTAAAGGTTTACAACAATTTATATAGATTTTTCATTATATATATACTAGCCGATTCAATAATAAATACATAATAATTATTTAATTGATCAAATAAATTTATAAAAATTATGTTTTCATCAGATCTATTATATTACAAATTTTCGTCAGTTAATGATAATAAAAATTGATTTTTAACTATTTATTCTGAATTTATCCTAGTTTTGGTTAATAAATAATAATAATAATTAATAAATTGTAATATAATTATATAAATTAAGTTTTGATCAGAAAAATACTTATAAATATGTTATTAAACTGATATAAAACTTTGATAAATTAATTCTCAATATTTGTAATTATTAACTAATAATTAAACCGTATAGATATAATATTGTTAAATTTTAGTTTTTAATTGTTAATAAATACAAATTCGACTTTAAAAATTATAAAAATAAATTTTCATCAGATTTTGATACAAAATACTAATTGTAAACCATTAATATAAAAAGTATGAATTAAAGATAAAAAAAAGATAAAAATTCGAATTAAAAAGTTGAGGGAGTAGGATTGCAATTTTGTGTATAAACGAAGGACCAACGAAGCAAAAAAGTCAAAGAAAAGAGTAAAAAGATGATTTTACCCTCACATGCATGGCACATGTCAAAGGTTAACGGCCAATTTAGACGGAAGTTAGATGGAGGGACTCGGATTGCAAAATTTTGCAATTTTAAGGACTCGAAAATCAAAAAAAAACTTGAGAGACTCGGATTGCAATTTCGTGTATAATTGAAGGACCAACGGAGCAAAAAAGTTTTTTTTTATAGGAACTCTGCTTTATTTGATTCAAAAGTCAAAATGTTCGTAATTCAAAAAGCTTTTATGTTCATATTCATATTCGTATATTTTATAAAAGAACATAATTAAATATAGTACGAAGTAGTAATCTTGACCCTAGTGAACAAGTTCAAACTCTGATTATATGGAGTATTATGTTATTATTTATCCGAAATTTATATAGATTGCATTTCAATTTCAATCCTAATTAAACTCTAAAATCTACACAATCCATGCCTTTATCTGTATTCTAATATTCACTACTTTAGAGACGCTCATATGACATTCATTGAATCATAATTTACAAAAAACTATAATAATTATCGTTATCGATGATATAATGTAAATCAAACCAGCCAACAACATAATGCAACAAAAGTACATAACAATAAACGAGTTTTATCTAGGAGTACTTAACGACAAACCATGCACAAGCTATAGATAACATCAATGTGGTACATGAAAACTAATTAAGGGTAAAGTGAACGACAAATAATCACCTCTAGTCCTCTACAACCAATAGTCCTTAATTATATTTAGACAAGAAAAACACTTGTGGACGATATTGCTAACAAGAACGTTAAAGGAATCAAGATAGTTGCAACAATCTCGGGTGCATCAATTGTTGGGAAAGTTAATCTGATGAGTCAAAGTATTTTGCAGATTTTAGAGTCTGATGATGTTAGAGTCTGAGGAGCAGATGATGTTAGAGTCTGAAGTTTTCAAAAGTCAACTGCCGAATGATTTCTTGTTGATAAAGCCATTTGAAGATTCTGGAAGATCTCTTTTATATTTAGAAGATATATGATGATGCGTTTTTGTGTTTATCTTCCAGAATTAATCTCCTTAAGTTTAGCTTTGATCCTTGTATATCTTTTCCTATTTTGTAGAGTAGTTTGTTAAGAAACCAAATCTGGAAGATTTGGTTCTTCTTGTATAAATACACGTTTATGTTTGCAGTTTTAATACATATATCAAAAACACGATTGTGCTTAATATATTATTGGTTTTCTTCTAATTCGTGTTCTCTTAATTTTCTGCACTTTAATTCCTATTGTTTGTGTGAAATTAAGAGTCTGGTGTTCATAGTTGAATTACTGTGAACTAATAACTGGTATCAGAGCGGGTAAGGTGTAAATCCGTCAAAGGTAATCTTTAAAACGATCTATTTTTCATCTTTGAAGAAATCAAGATGTCTACCAGTACAATTGTTACTCCAGTCATGGCTGGAAAAGGTGTGCCGATTTTTGATGGCACAGACTTTGCAACATGGAAGCTAAAAGTTCTATGGTTTCTTGGATCTGTTCATGAAGATGCAGAAACTGTCCTTACCACAGGACCCATTACACCAGGTCAAATGGTCGATGCTGTTCCTGGATCAGATACTGTTGCTGCACAACCTGCTTATTTTCGTTCAACTCCAAGAGAAAGATGGACAGAAGCAGAAGCTATAAAGTTTAAGCTTGACAGCAAAATAAGAAGTATTATTGGTAATGCTGTCACTGTTCCTATTCTCAGGAAAATTAGTCATGCCAAGACTGCTAAAGCTATGTGGGATCTTTTACTTAATGATTATGAAGGAGTCACAGTTGTTAAGACTCAAAAGAGAAAGAATCTGATCAGATGCTATGAAAACTTTGCTGCTGAGCCTAAAGAATCCTTAAGTGATCTCCACTCAAGGTTTCAGGTTTTGATAAATGATCTTGAAAGTGTTGGTATAGAAAAGACACAACAAGTTTTGTGTCAAAAGTTCATTGAATTACTACCTTCAAACTTTGAATCGGTTATTACTTCTATGGTAATAAGTGAGAAGATTGAAGGGTATGAGCTAAGTGAGTTGTTTGGTATTCTATCAAATTTTGAAGAAACACAGTTGAAGAACAAGATCAATGTTAAGAAGGTTGCTAAAGATCCAGAGGCAGCTTTGGTGGCTACTACAAAGAAGAACAAACAGTTGTTCTCCAGTTACTCTAGTAAGGTTGAATCTGAGGATGATGAAACTTCTGATGATAGTGAATCTGAAGAAGATGAGGAAGGTGATGATCTGGAGGCCCAGATAGCTCTTTTGGCTCAGAGAGTTGAGCAAAGAAAGTTTGGTTTTAAGAAGGGTAAAGGTAAGAGTTCATTTGATCCAAAGAAAGCTAAGTGTTTCAAGTGTGGTAAGATAGGGCATATAGCTGCTGATTGCTGGTCTAAGGTTGAAGGAGGTTCAGATTCCTACAAGTCTGTTGACAAAGCAAGAAAGTACAAGTTGAAGTACAAGAAATTAAAGAATGAAGCTGAGAAGGCAAAGGGTAAAGAACAGGAGAAGGCTTTGTATACTGAAACATGGGAGGATGAAGATTCATCATCAGATGATGAGGAAGACAAGTGTTTTATGGCTTTAACTGAAATGGTTGGTGGATCCAGTAATTTTGAAGAGGATCTGAAGGCTATTGAGAAGATGGATATGGATAGTTCTTGTAATAAAATTTCTGCCTATAAGGTACAAAACTTTGTGAACTATTTTGATAATGAAAAAGTGAGAATGTTTCAGTACTTGTTGCTTGACTTTAAGTGGTGTTTAGAAGACATTGATAGGTTAAGAACACAAATCTTTGATCTTAAACAGTCAATTATGGAAAAAGATGCTGAAATTAAAGGATTAAAATCGTGTGAGGCTGAATTAGACACTTATAAAATGGCATATGCTGAAGAAACTAAAAGATTAAATACAGAATTAGGAAGATCAATTAAAAGGTCAAAACATTATGAGTCAATTTGTAGATCTTGGTGTGTATCTTCTAAAAAGAATTCTGATGCTATTGCCAAACAAATTCCAGATGATGTTAAGGCTATATTAGGTGAAAACTACATATTAGACAATAATGTGGAAGCTGATCCTAATAGATTTAAACCTGATATTTTACCAGATACTTTTGTAAAGTTTGATGGTGATAAAAAGATTTTGACAAATGCTTTTGTAAAATCATTAGATCCTGTTGAGCCTTTAGACATCATTGTACTTGAGAGCAGAGATCCTTTAGAGTCTGAAATTTTGTTACCATCAGACTCTAACTGGTCAGAAAGTAAAAGTCAATCAGAGTCTGAACTTGAGAAATCTTCAGACTCTAACAGTTTAGATTTGAAAATTAAAAGTGAATGTTCTGACCAGGAGTCTATCACCCATGAGTCAAGTTGCAAGGACATATCTGATTTATCTTCTGTTACTAGTACCAGTCCAGATTCTAAAAGGTCAAAAAGAAAGTCAAAGTCCAAACAGACTAAGACTATTCGAAAACTTAAAAAGGAAATTTCAAAACTTAATAATGTAATCAAAAGTAAAGAGAAATCTCCTGTTAAGAGTACATGTTGTCTTCCAAAGAGAATTGAAAAGTGTTGGAAACCCAAAGTCTGTGAAAGTGAAAGTGTTTTGAAATCTGTTAAAGACAAGTTGATCTGGATTGGTAACAAAGCTTTTGTATGGAGAGTAAAAGATTCTCCTATTGAACCCACTGAAAAGTGGGTTCCCTCCAAGAATTAATTGTGTAGTTGTTTGTGTCTTGTGTAGCAGGGTAGTAAGTGGTATCTGGATAGTGGCTGCTCAAGACATATGACTGGATGCAAAGAACATCTTGTAGAGTTTGTAGAAGAGAAGGGTCCTCCTGTGAGATATGGTGATAATTCTGTTGCAAAGACAGTTGGTTATGGTACTGTGAAAGCTGGTAGTGTTACTTTGATGAAAGTTGCCTTAGTTGAAGGGTTGATGCATAATCTGCTAAGTGTTAGTCAAATTGCTGATGAAGACTGTGAAATAAGAATCAGAAAGAAAGCTGGTATTATTTATGATCCAAAAGGTAGGCCAACACT
The DNA here is from genome assembly GCF_046630445.1 of Rutidosis leptorrhynchoides. Lineage (NCBI taxonomy): Eukaryota > Viridiplantae > Streptophyta > Magnoliopsida > Asterales > Asteraceae > Rutidosis > Rutidosis leptorrhynchoides. The sequence goes on from NC_092336.1 coordinate 480,503,739, forward strand.
TGTGGCCTGGAGACATCAGAATGTGTATGTATTGGATCTGAATTCTGTTAATTCTGGTATTGAGACATGTTTGTATTCTCAGACTGTAAATGAGCTAAATTGGCTGTGGCATAAAAGACTTTCTCATCTTAATTTTAAGAATATAAATGAGCTGTCTAAGAAGAAATTGGTGAGAGGTCTTCCACAGCAACCCTTTAAGAAAGATAAGCCATGTTCTGCTTGTATTATGGGTAAACAAACCAAAACCAAGTTTCCTTCAAAAACCCTGGCTACCATTTGTGATCCACTTCACATGCTTCATATGGATCTGTTTGGTCCAATGAATACTAGTAGTTTGGGTGGAAAAAGGTATACTCTTGTGATTGTTGATGAGTATTCCAGATTTACTTGGGTTATTTTCTTGGCTGCAAAGAGTGATGCTCCTGAAGAAATCATCAGGTTGATCAAAAGAGAGCAGGTTCAAAAGGGTATTCTTGTTAAACAGTTAAGAAGTGATCATGGTACTGAGTTCAAAAATGTTACTTTAATTGATTTTTGTGAAGAATCTGGAATTGGTCAAAACTTCTCTGCTGTAAGAACTCCTCAACAGAATGGAGTTGCTGAAAGAAGAAACAGAACCCTTATTGAAGCAGCTAGAACTATGCTATGTCAATCGAATGTAGCTTTAAGGTTCTGGGCTGAAGCTGTAAACACAGCATGTTACACTCAAAATAGGTCACTGATTGTGAAGAAACATGGTAAAACTCCTTATGAGTTATATCACAAAAAGGTGCCTACTATTCATTATTTTCAAGTTTTTGGGTGTAAGTGCTACATTTTAAATCAAAGAGATCAGCTTGATAAGATGAAGCCAAAGTCTGATGAAGGTATTTTTATGGGATATTCTTCTGTATCTAAAGCTTATAGAGTTTACAATCAGAGGAGAATGAAGATTGAAGAATCTATCAATGTTTCTTTTGATGAAAGCTCCTTAGAAATGGATCAATCATCCAATTCTGAGAATTCTGCACTTGAAGAAATGTCTAAGTTAATTTCAGAGAACATTGTTCAGACTCTGGATTCAGAGTCTGAGTCTGATGAACAGTGGTCAGACTCTAAAAATATTATTGCTGAAGGTGTTCATACAGAAGAATCTACACAAGAAGAAGAGATTGTTGTTAATCAAGAGAGTGGCCAATCATCAGATACCACCTCAGATCCCATTGTACCTATCAGAAGATCTTCAAGAAGCATAGTTCATCCAAAGCATCTTGATGATTATGTTGTGGATACTACAGGGTTACCCAAGACTAGTTCTTCTAATCAGGCTGCTGTGTCTGAATCTGCCATAGCTAATTTCTGTTTGTTTTCAAGTTTTCTTTCACTTATTGAGCCTAAGAAGATTGATGAGGCACTAGGTGATGATGACTGGAATGAGGCTATGACTGAAGAACTTACAGAGTTTGAAAGGAATGAAGTATGGGAATTGGTTCCAAAGCCTGATGATAAAACTATCATTGGCACAAAATGGGTATTCAGGAACAAGGTGGATAAAGATGGTATTGTTATCAGAAATAAGGCAAGGTTGGTTGCTCAAGGGTACAGGCAAGAAGAAGGGATAGATTATGATGAGACTTTTGCTCCTGTGGCTAGAATTGAAGCTATCAGATTGTTTTTGTCTCATGCTGCTCACAAAGGGTTTAAGGTATCTCAAATGGATGTGAAGAGTGCTTTCTTGAATGGAGTTTTGCAAGAAGAGGTGTATGTGAAACAACCTCCTGGTTATGTAAGTAAGAAATTTCCAAAACATGTTTACAAATTGAAAAAGGCATTGTATGGTCTGAAGCAAGCTCCAAGAGCCTGGTATGATACCTTGTCAACATTTCTTCTAGAAAATAATTTTTCCAGAGGAGCTATTGACAAGACTTTGTTTGTCAAAAAGGACAAAGGTGATGTGCTACTTGTTCAAATTTATGTAGATGACATTATATTTGGGTCTACTAATCCTAACTTGGGAAAATGGTTTTCTGATATTATGTCAAAAGAGTATAGAATGAGTAATTTGTGTACATTAAACTATTTTCTTGGGTTGCAAATAAAACAAAGTTCTGAGGGTATTTTTATAAACCAGAGTAACTATATTGCTAACATGTTAGACAAATATGGTTTCAAAAATTGTTCTTCTATAAGAACACCAATGAGCATTTCTGAAAAACTTGATAAGGATGAGTCTGGTAAACCCACTTGTCAATCAACCTATAGAGGTTTGATTGGATCTTTGTTATACTTAACTGCAAGTAGACCTGATATAATGTTTGCTACATGTCTTTGTGCACGTTACCAATCTGACCCTAAGGAGTCTCATTACAAAGCTGTGAAAAGGATTTTTAGGTACTTAAAAGGTACCCCTAACCTGGGTCTTTGGTATCCCAAAGACTCAGGGTTTGATCTAATTGGTTACACAGATGCAGACTATGCAGGTTGCAAGTTAGACAGGAAAAGCACTTCTGGTGGATGTCAATTGTTAGGTGGAAAACTGGTTAGCTGGTCTAGTAAGAAGCAAAACTCTGTTGCTACTTCTACAGCAGAAGCTGAATATGTTGCTGCAGGAAGCTGCTGTGCTCAATTACTTTGGATGCAACATCAACTTTTGGATTTTGGGTTGACATTGTCCAACACTCCAATCATGTGTGACAATGAGAGTGCAATTGCTATTACTGAGAATCCAGTGTTTCACTCAAGAACAAAGCACATTGAAATCAGACATCATTTTATAAGGGATTGTGTTGAAAAGGGCAAAGTGTATTTGAAGCATATTGGTACAAAGGATCAATTGGCAGATATTTTTACTAAGGCACTTAATGAAGAAAGGCACTTTTATCTTCTTGGACAACTTGGAATGTTAAATCCATCTAGTGAAATGTTGTCTAGTGATGACTCTTCCGGAGTCTGATGTTTTAATGAGTCTGGATGAGGTAATGCTATTTCAGAGTCTGAGATGGTGTGACTCTGGTGTTTTTTTGATGTAATTTTGTGTAAATTATTTTCTATCTTGAGTCAAATAAAGTTTTTTTTTTCTTGTTCTGTTTTAGGTAAGTTTATTTTTCTTTATTCTATTTCTTATAATAAAAGGGTCAAAACTGTAACTTTTTGAGGAGGTAAATGGTAAAATTTTTGGCGGTGTCAGAATTATTTAATAGGGTTTAAATTTTAAATTTTTTTTTTGTCAAATCAGTCGATCATCTCAAAACCCTCATCTGTTTTTTTGAAATTCTCTTGCGATTACAATGGCGAACATGAAATTCATCCCTTTTGTTCTGGAACCAACTGAAAGGATGCATCGAGCAAAGGATTTTAGAGGTAATAAGGAGGTACAGGTATCGGTGAACAATAGGGTAGCTTGTGGTAGAATTCCAGAAGGGTTTGCTAATGAGGGATATGAGGATTTGATGCTGTTTATGAGGAATCATCCTTTGAAGGATGCCTTCTTTAAGACAACGGTGATGTATCCTGAGATGCTGGCTGAGTTCTGGTACACTTGTAATGGGAACAGAGAAGCAAGGTCAATTACTGGTACTTACAGGAATGGTAACAACACCTTAACAATTACTGAAAATCATTTAAGGGCTGCTTTAAACCTTCCTTTTAATGAGAATTTTGTTCGAACAGCAGCAAAATCTGCTGTACGAAATTGTTTTAACCTAGTTGGTCAGCCCTTAACCAATTCTAGTGTCAAAATCAGTATGTTCAGTCCAAGGTGGATGTTTCTATTGTCAAATATAATCAGAAGTTTGAGTTTTAAATGTGGGAGTCTAACTGAAATAAATGATTTTGAGGCTCATATTTTTGATGCCATGGTAACAGGGAGAAATATAGACTTTGCACGTCTGTATTTTAATGAACTCTTAGTGCTTACTGAAAAACCTTTAAGAGATCACAATGTGCCATTCATAAGATTTATGAGTCTAATGTTTGAACAAGCAATGACACCAATTTTGTACAATGGTTTGCAAACTTTTAATGTCTATGAGTACAGGTATTTACCTGAATGCAGTGTCAAAATGTTTCATAGGCACATTGTTGATGGTCAAGAAGTCCCTCTTACAGATGCTATGATGCATTGGGTCAATTTGGACCGTGCAGACCAACCTGCAGATCCTGAGCAATCAGAATCTGAAGGGGCATCTTCTTCAGGATCTGAGCAATCAGAATCTGAAGAAGGTCACAACAATGGTCAACAACATTCAACAGAATCTGAACATTCAGTTTCTACCCCCCCAATTACTCCACCCCATATTGTCAATCAAACAGAGCAGGCTGAAGATATGGTTGAAGAAACACCACTTCAATCTAACCCATCTTCACCCACTGCTACTGAGCAAATATCTTCATCAAACAACCTTATGAACTCACCAGTTCATACAGAGAATACCACCATACTTGAACCCTTAGATGATTCAGCACCTGTGAATTCACCATTACAATTCACTAGGCAAGATGGTGCTAGTACTGTTTCTTCACCTCTGCTAGAGGTTGTTGCAAGCAGTGCTTTGACCTTAACCAAACCTGATAGGTTAGTTAACTTGGATACCCACATTACAGTTACTGATGCAACCCCCTCAGTTAACTTACAAACAGAGGTCCCAATCCTGGACTCATCAAACCAAATTCAACAACCTACTGAAATGGCCAAACCTACTTCTACCTCAGACTTAAGTCTGTCACTACCTTTCCAGAGCATGTCATCCTTACACACTCTTGCACAGGCTGCCAATGCCACACTCATGTCACAGGGTGTGGTACAGGCCTCAACACCTTCTTTATCCAAGGATTGCTTTTCTTCACAACAGGAAAGTCATGAGGATATACCAACCATACCCACATCTATTGACACTGCAGGTCAGACTGGGGCACCAGTTGAATTGGTTGGCTTGAATAAGGCTTTGACTAATTTGACTAAGAAGTTTGATGACAAACTATCTGTTGTGCAGTCTGATCTTTCTAAAAACTTTAATAATAATTTTGTTTCAAAATCAGAGTTGATGGAGGTGAGGAGGTTGGTTGGGGAGTTGCAGGGTGGTGCTGGTAATTCAAATTCTGTGGTGATGTTTAATGACAGGTTGGATGTATTGGAAAAGAAAGTTGATGGGGTAGAAAGTTGTTTTACAGGGTTTGCTTCTGATTTGGTTACTTTAAAAAATCAACAAGCTGAAATCTGGGAAATCATATCTTCTCTTCAGGTGGATGATGTCAAAAAGGGGGAGAAAAGAAAGAGAGTTGATGATGCAGAGGTTGCTGGTGATAAGAATAAGAGAGCTGCTGTTGAGGGGGAGAATCAAATTGAGGGGGAGCACATTGTTGTTGATGAGGTTGTGGTTTCAGAAAATGTGGTTGAGAATGTTACTGTTGGTGATGAAATTGTTGCTGGTGGTGTTAAGGATAAGGGTAAAAATGTTGCAGCTGTTGGTGAGATGATTGCAGAATCTGCTGGTGATATTTCTGAAAATCCTGCGGTCTTGAATGATCTGAGAGCTAAGTTGAATAAAAGGTTTAGATTTAGAAGGTATGAAGGAGAAGTGTTGAAGGTTGAAATTGATAGGACTGAGTATGATGGAGTGTGTTTGTTTCTGACTTTATCTCATGCTTCTGATAAAAGATTAAGGGTGAAGTTGAATCAAATATTGAGGTTAGGATTTTGTGAATGGAGAGGAATTGCATTTGGTTTGAGAGGTTGTGAAGGTGACAGGGTGATTTTAAGTGAGGTGTTTAAGAGGATTTTTATGTTTGTGCATCTGGTGTTTGAAGAAGGGTTTATTAGTTTGAAGGATTATGAAGTTTTCTGTGAAGCCTTTAATTTGAGAAAGAAAGAAAGAAGGGTCAAGAGGATAGTTGATACATATGCTGTTCCTGAACATATGGAGTTTATAGATGATTTTTATGTTGAGTATTTGGATGCATTGCTGGTTAAAACTTCTAATGGAAGGAGAATGTTGATTAGAGTGGATCAGTTTGAGGATGCTAATATTGAGCTGCTATTAAGTTTGATGACAAGGTGTGAATCTCTGCAGACCTTACCTTTTCGAAGAAAGTTGATGATGCACTTGTACAGCAAGATCAGTATGATGAAGAAGATCTCACACATGAAGCATAAGTGCAAGCTGATTGAAAGAGAGGTCAAGAAGTTGATGGGTTAGTAGCTTGAATTGTTTTGACATCATCAGATAGGGGGAGATTGTTGGGAAAGTTAATCTGATGAGTCAAAGTATTTTGCAGATTTTAGAGTCTGATGATGTTAGAGTCTGAGGAGCAGATGATGTTAGAGTCTGAAGTTTTCAAAAGTCAACTGCCGAATGATTTCTTGTTGATAAAGCCATTTGAAGATTCTGGAAGATCTCTTTTATATTTAGAAGATATATGATGATGCGTTTTTGTGTTTATCTTCCAGAATTAATCTCCTTAAGTTTAGCTTTGATCCTTGTATATCTTTTCCTATTTTGTAGAGTAGTTTGTTAAGAAACCAAATCTGGAAGATTTGGTTCTTCTTGTATAAATACACGTTTATGTTTGCAGTTTTAATACATATATCAAAAACACGATTGTGCTTAATATATTATTGGTTTTCTTCTAATTCGTGTTCTCTTAATTTTCTGCACTTTAATTCCTATTGTTTGTGTGAAATTAAGAGTCTGGTGTTCATAGTTGAATTACTGTGAACTAATATCAATGTTTAGCGCGTATGATACCAGAGGAACGGTAGTTGACGATGATGATGGCAAACGGCCGCCTCCAGATGTTGGAGGCACCATCGTTGAATTGCTGGTGAATATTGCAGCATCGGCTGAATTTGATGGTAACTTCAAGAGCTCTACAATACCAAACACAAAAATAGAAAACAAAGTCCACATAAATAAATACATATATATATTTCCGAACATGCACCAAATTAACTTACAATTTATCTCATGCATACTGTAATAACAATGTTACACCCAATACTATTTATTATATTTGTCAATATACGTAGTAAATATTGTACTAAATTAACCAAATTGATTTTGGTCGCAGGGGTGAGCGACTACGGTTGCCCCAACATAGAACCGCTCGTGCACAAGATTACATCATGAATATATACAAATAGTTTCATTCCGGAACTTGAACTCACAATTTCAAAGTTGATTGGTTAACTTGATACCACTAAGCCAAAAACCAAAAGCCTGACTCGTGACTCATTTGCAAAACTAATTTTTTTTAAATGATGATAACATTTAAAACGAATGACCGTTCATCAATCGATGAAGAACCAAACACAAAATACAAAATAGGGAGACCCCGTCACGCCTCGAACATAAAGCGCACAAAACAAAAGCAAACTAAACCACACTTAAACTAACTACGATCTAGGCGTGAGTCACGGCAAGGCAAAAAAAAAAAAAAAAACGGAACCACGAGCTTAGGCAACACCGCCAACAAACAAGAAACACAACAAATGCGAAACAAGCTATCCAAACACACAAACATACTAACACACACCACCTTCAACAGAAAACCACAACAAACCACAACGATATGCTAAACAAACAAAAACAAAGCAAACTGAAAAATCCACCATAGCCACCACATCAAGACCTCCTCCTACTCCTCAAACCAGATCTAGAGACGTTGCCTTCGACTTTATGATCAGGCAAGTTCAACTTACACATTTTTTTGACTTTATTCCGCAAAACTAACTTTTATCAATTAGCTTTTAATAAATTAATTAAGAGTAATTGAGTAAATGAAATTGGTACTAACTTGGACACTCAGTGACGCTTGCATTTGCAATCTTACAAGCTGAAGGCAACTGAAGAAGCCTAGTTTCTTTAATCTTCATCTTTTGCAACATCGGGTTAGTACCGTTATGAATTTGTTGTATAATAAAACACAAACAAGCAGGATTACTATCTTTCATTTCCTGAACTGAATCACAACATTTTTGTTCCGGCGCCGCTTCTTTTCCTGTTGCAAACGCCACACATGTCATCACTGCTGTCAACTTTGATGCGCATTGTTGTCCTAATGATGACTCATTGGCAGCCTTATTGCCGCTACAGATCACCATAACTATCGCCACTAAAGCATACCATTTGTTCCGCATTTTTGGGGATAGTTTTGTGTGTTTGATTAGGTTTAGGGTTTGTAGTTATTTTTTTGTATATATGGAGAGTGAAATTGTGTAAATGAGAGGTTGTTGCATGAAGTAATGGTGGTGATCAGAAGGTTGGTGGTTCAATTTATTTCATTAGTTTGAATAATTGATGATCAATCCGTTTCAATTTAATAACCTTAATTAATTTTTTCTTAATTATATAATTCATAATAAAACATATATAAATAAATAAAATTTAGTAGTAGTACTTTTATTTGATATAACTTTCATTAATATCAATATTATATAATACAAAAAAGTTATTTAAAGTTAAAGTTATTTAAAAAGAAGTTAATTACCAACGTAACTAATAGACAAAAATTTGTCTTATTTGTTATGAATAGTACTATTCAATTTTTCATTTTTTACAAACCAACCCCCTAACTTTCATTAAAATACAAATCGAACCCCCTACTTTATACATATATTATAAATTATTATTTATCCCATCACTAACACCAAAAACACCCACCACGCTTTACCGGCTTCTACACTGCGCTCAAACAGTAGGACTCACATAAGCCACTACTGTGCTACATTTTTTTTTGTCTCCAACGATAAAAGAAGTAACTTTCTTAAAAGGAACAACCCTTCAATGCTACCAAAAGATGTCGAAAAATATTTTTTTACAAAATAGATCAACTAACTTTAACGTTAAAAGAAGCAACTTTCACAAAAAGAACAACCCTTCAATGTTAGATGTCGAAAAAAATTCTTTTTTACAAAATAGATCCACAAAAGGAAAGACTTTTTTTTTTTAACTCTCATTCAAAACGGAGCCCCAGGCGCGAAGCGAGTTATTAGTTCACAGTAATATAACTATGAACACCAGACTCTCACTTTATACTATAAATAAAGAATTTAAGTGCAGAGAATTAGAGAACACGATAATGAAATAAAGATTGATAATGTTGATCGTGCAAAGTACATCTTTCAAATGAACCATACGTCCCTATTTATACAGATAAAGACCAAATCTGGAGATTTGGTTTACAAAACTACTTAGCTATAAAAATGGAAAAGATAAACTAAAAACCAAACAAATTTGCTAATAAATCGAAAGTCAACTCTGGAGATAAAACTAAATCTTCAAAACATATCTTCTTAAACTTTAAACATATCTCCAGAATAATCTTTAGCTTTAGCTTCAAGAAAACTTCAACCGTTGACTTAAGCAAATTACAGTGTCTGCAACTTCAGACTCTAAACCTCCAGACTCTAAAATCTGTAAAATACTTTTGACATCATCAGAGATAGATCTATATGCCGTTAACCTCATATCCAAAAATCATGACGATCCAACGGCCAACGAATCTAAAACAATCGTTTTACATAGACTGCGCATAGCATGACGAATCTGAAAACGAATTTTCTTTTGTATCTTTAATAAGACATCTTTTGCTCGAAAATGACCGGATCATCAACAAGATATGTTGATCCTGCTCTGATACCAAATGATAGACCCCATAACGTCGATCAAGCAAAAGAATTAAACATTAGCTTAGTGCGGAAACGAAGAACAAAAGAAGTTTCTCAACGTTTAACATTTTATTGAATAAATGAAGAACATAAACAATGAAAAACAGAGGATAGACGATCTCAAAGTTATGAGATCGGTTCTTGCTGCAGGCAAAGACAACTAACCTCACCCCAAGACCTCTTTATTTATAGAGTCTTGGGGATAAGAATTAGGAAACTAAATCCCCTAGATAAATGCAAATCCCACTAATTAAGGGATTTATACAAATTACCGATTTTATCCAATCAATTCTAATAAATAGGAAATATTTTCCTAACAATAGGAAATTGATAATGCTAAAAACGAACATATATTTCATAGCATTATCCCTCAAGAAAGACAAGCTTTTAGTTGCAATTGTTCTATTTACAAGTGATATTCGTTTAAATAATAAAAGGTGAAGACAAAAGACAGATTCGACGAATTGAAGACGCAAACGACCAAAAAGCTCAAAAGTACAAAGTACAATCAAAGTGGTTCAAATTATTGGTGAGAAACGTCTCAAAATTACAAGAGTACGAGCCGCAAAACGCAAATTACAAGATATTAAATTGTACGCAAGGACGTTCGAAAATCCGAAACCGGGACTAAAGTCAACTTTCAACGCTCGACGCAATGAAATAAAAATTACAAGTCAACTATGCACATAAATATAATATAATATATAATTAATTCTTAAAATTATATATATATTATATTATTATATAAAACCGTCGGCAATAAGCAAACAACAATATGTGAGCTGGAATCCCAGGCCATGCGATCGCATGGCCAGGAAGAAGAAAATCCATGCGATCGCATGGCACACTTTTTCAGCTCAGGTCCTATAAATTTCGCAGTTTTTGATTAAATGTATACATCTTTTTCAGCTCAGGTCCTATATATATTGTAGTGACCCGAACTTTTTCACGTTTATATATATTAATTGAGATTGATATTTACATGACTAAACGTTTCCAACGTGTTAAGTAATCAAACTTGTTAAGACTTGATTAAATGAAATAAGTTTCATATAGACAATTGATCACCCAAGTTGACCGACGATTCACGAACGTTACAAAATTGTAAAAACTACATGTTGTGGTATATATAGACATATATATATGGTTGACATGAGATTATGATGAGTAAGTATCTCACTAAGTATATTAACAATGTGTGATATACATAAGAAATGAGATTACTAAGTTAAGAAACTCGAAATGATATATATAACGATTATCGTTATGATAACGTCTACTAAATATATATGTATCATATTAAGAAATTGATACACTATATTTAACATGATAAAATGATATTTAAATATATCATTAAGTGTGTTAACAATGAACTACATATGTAAAAACAAGACTACTAACTCAAGAATTACGAAACGAGACTTATATGTAACGATTATCGTTGTAACGATATTTTAATGTATATATCATATTAAGAGATATTCATACATCATAATATCATGATAATATAATAATTTAACATCTCATTTGATATAATAAACATTAGGTTTACAACATTAATTGAGATCGTTAACTTAAAGGTTTCAAAACAACACTTACATGTAACGACTAACGAAGACTTAACGACTCCATTAGAATGTATATACATGTTGTGTTTTGATATGTATTCTTACACTTTTGAAAGACTTCAAGACACATATAAAAGTACTTCTACTTAACAAAAATGCTTACAATTACATCCTCGTTCAGTTTCATCAACAATTCTACTCGTATGCACCCGTATTCGTACACGTACAATACACAGCTTTTAGATGTATGTACTATTGGTATATACACTCCAATGATCAGCTCTTAGCAGCCCATGTGAGTCACCTAACACATGTGGGAACCATCATTTGGCAACTAGCATGAAATATCTCATAAAATTACAAAAATATTAGTAATCATTCATGACTTATTTACATGAAAACAAAATTACATATCCTTTATATCAAATTCATATACCAACGACCAAAAACACCTACAAACACTTTCATTATTCAATTTTCTTCATCTAATTGATCTCTCTCAAGTTCTATCTTCAAGTTCTAAGTGTTCTTCATAAATTCCATAAGTATAGTTTCATAAAAATTAAGAATACTTCCAAGTTTGCAAGTCTACTTCCAAGCTTTCTAATCCATTCCAAGTAATCATCTAAGATCAAGGAACCTTTGTTATTTATAGTAGGTTATCTTTCTAATTCAAGGTAATATTCATATTCAAACTTTGATTCAATTTCTACAACTATAACAATCTTATTTCGAGTGAAAATCTTACTTGAACTGTTTTCGTGTCATGATTCTGCTTCAAGAACTTTCAAGCCATCCAAGGATCCTTTAAAGCTAGATCCATTTTTCTCATTTCCAGTAGTTTTATCCAGAAAACTTGAGGTAGTAATGATGTTCATAACATCATTCAATTCATACATATAAAGCTATCTTATTCGAAGGTTTAAACTTGTAATCACTAGAATATAGTTTAGTTAATTCTAAACTTGTTCGCAAACAAAAGTTAATCCTTATAACTTGACTTTTAAAATCAACTAAACACATGTTCTATATCTATATGATATGCTAACTTAATGATTTAAAACCTGGAAACACGATGAACACCATAAAATCGGATATACGCCGTCGTAGTGAAACCGGGGGCTGTTTTGGTTTGGATAATTAAAAACTATGATAAACTTTGATTTAAAAGTTGTTCTTCTGGGAAAATGATTTTTCATATGAACATGATACTATATCCAAAAATCTTGGTTAAACTCAAAGTGAAAGTATGTTTTTCAAAATGGTCATCAAGATATCGTTCTTTCGACGGAAATGACTACCTCTTTAGTAATTGACATGTAACTTAAATTTCCGGCTATAAACCTATACTTTTTCTGTTTGGATTATTAAATTAGAGTTCAATATGAAACCATAGCAATTTGATTCACTCAAAACGGATTTAAAATGAAGAAGTTATGGGTAAAATAATATTGGATATTTTTGATCTTTTTAGCTACGGGAAATGTTTAACAAATCTATACAAATCATATCCTAGCTAACTTATATTGTATTATACATGTATTCTAATATATTATGTAATCTTGGGATACCATAGACACGTATGCAAATGTTTTGACATATCATATCGACCCATGTATATATATTATTTGGAACAACCATAGACACTCTATATGCAGTAATGTTGGAGTTAGCTATACAGGGTTGAGGTTGATTTCAAAAATATATATACTTTGAGTTGTGATTTAGCCTGAGACGTGTATACACTGGGTTGTGGATTGATTCAAGATAACTAGTTGTAGGTTACTAACGAGGACAGCTGACTTAATACACTCAAATCTTTAAAACATAATAAAAATGGTTGTAATTATATTTTGATCATACTTTGATATATATGTACATATTTGTATAGGTTCGTGAATCGATCCGTGGCCAAGTCTTATTTCCGAGGAAGAAAATATCTGTGAAAGTGAGTTATAGTCCCACTTTTAAAATCTAGTATTTTTGGGATGAGAATACATGCAGGTTTTATAAATGATTTACAAAATAGACACAAGTACGTGAAACTACATTCTATGGTTGAATTATCGAAATCGAATATGCCCATTTTTATTAAGTTTGGTAATCACAGAATTAGGGAACAGACACCCTAATTGACGCGAATCCTAAAGATAGATCTATTGGGCCTAACAAACCCCATCCAAAGTACCGGATGCTTTAGTACTTCGAAATTTATATCATATCCGAAGGGTGTCCCAGAATGATGGGGATATTCTTATATATGCATCTTGTTAATGTCGGTTACCAGGTGTTCACCATATTAATGATTTTTATCTCTATGTATGGGATGTGTATTGAAATATGAAATCTTGTGGTCTATTGTTACGATTTGATATATATAGGTTAAACCTGTAACTCACCAACATTTTTGTTGACGTTTAAAGCATGTTTATTCTCAGGTGAATACTAAGAGCTTCCGCTATTGCATACTAAAATAAGGACAAGATTTGGAGTCCATGTTTGTATGATATTGTGTAAAAACTGCATTCAAGAAACATATATCGATGTAATATATTTCTATTGTAAACCATTATGTAATGGTCGTGTGTAAACAGTATATTTTAGATTATCATTATTTGATCATCTACATAATGTTTTTAAAACCTTTATTGATAAAATAAAGGTTATGGTTGTTTTAAAAATGAATGCAGTCTTTGAAAAATGTCTCATATAGAGGTCAAAACCTCGCAACGAAATCAATTAATATGGAACGTTTATAATTAATATGAACGGGACATTTCAGTTGGTATCCGAGCGTTGATCTTAGAGAACTAGAAAATTTGCATTAGTGTGTCTTATCGAGTTTGTTAGGATGCATTAGTGAGTTTGGACTTCGACCGTGTTTTCTTTAAAAATGATTGCTTAACATTTTTGTTGGAAACTATATATTATTAACATGTAAATATTATGTGATATATTAATCTCTTAACATGTTTGATATTGTGTGATAGATGTCTACCTCTAGCACAAATCCCATTGACTCACCTAATAATAACGAAGAGTCGAATATATATTGGCAAGATTCACAAGTTCCCGAAGAACCGGAAGAAGAGGAAACGGAACTGGAAGAAGAGGAACCGGAAGAAGAGGAACCAGAAGAAGAGGAACCGGAAGAAGAAGAGGAACTGGAAGAAGAAGAGGTTCCGGAGGGGGGAATAGTAGGAACCACAAAAAACCGGTCAAATAAAAGAAAATCCTCAACCAATGGACCAAAGTTAATAATGGTCAATGGTGTTTCCGCTAAGGAGGCAAAATATTGGGAAAATTACCAATTTTCTGATGAATCGGATCCTGATGAGGATTCCGATGATGTTATAGAAATTACCCCGACCCAATTTAATGAGGCAAAAGAAAATAATAAGGGAAAAGGCATCAAAATAGAGAAATCTGATTTCGACCCCGATGAACTTTATATGTACCGTCAACACCCGTATTTTCAATATCGTGACAATAACCCGGGAACCTCTAAACCACCAGGTTTTTCTAACCAATGTGGAAAACGATGACTCGTATTAGAAGAACATCATATATCCCTAGAAGATTAGGAAAAAGAACCAAGTCCGAAGAAGAAGAAACCAGTGATTCAGATTAGAGGGGTGTGAGCATGTTGTGTAATAAATGTATTGTAGTGTGCTTGTACTTTTATGTTCTATGTAAAAATTGCTTGTATTGTTTGTTATTACGAATCTAATCCTTGTCTATTTTACAGTATAAAAACAAAACGGACGTTAAGGGTAGACAACCGAATATTTTAGAAGACCTACCAGAGGATATGATTGAGGAAATCTTGTCTAGAGTCGGTCAGAATTCATCAGCACATTTAGTTATGGCGAAATTAACTTGTCAAACATTTGAAAGACTTTCTAGAAATGCCTCAGTTTATAAAAGGCTTTCATTTGATAGGTGGGGTATATCACATTGGGGAGACTTTAAGTTACGCCGTGTTTTCTTTAAAGCGTTAAATGTGGGGAACCCAAATGCAATTTTACGCTACGGGTTAAGAACCTATTTTAACTCAACATATCCCAACATAGGATTTCGTGAATTAGAAAGAGCTTCTAACATGCAACATAAAGAAGCATGTTATGCTTACGGGTTAGTGATGTTCGCTTCTTACCAAAGTGAGAAAAAGAACATCGGATTGCAGCTTTTAAATAAAACTTTCCCACAAGTGACGGATTCAGTAGTTGGGGTGAGAAACAAGGTTTTTAGATTATTACGGGGCTGTTGGACATTACGAAACCCTCGTCCTTTTGACGACATTACAACATGCTGCCTAGCTAATGGTCATAACGGTTATTTTCCACAAGACCAAGGATGGGAAGTCGTCTTAGTAAAACCAGAATGCATGACTTGTTTCTGGACTTATGAATTACGTGTCTTTATTTCCTTTGCTGAACAACTTGCGTATTAACTAGATTTATCTTAAAAACTGTCCTGTATCATAGTGTACTGTATTTCATGTTATATGTAATATAGCGAAGTTGTAAGTTTGAAGAATATTTGTATGTGATATATTATTATAATCAGTTTTTCATATGGAATTGTAGTAGTTGAATTGTATATTAGCTACTAAGTATGAACTTAACGGGTAGGTCGTACCCGAATTTAAACTTATAAAATGCTAATATGAAGAAAAAACTTTTATAAATGAGTTCATATTATGCTACGAGATACTATTGACTACTCTTAATATTCTGTATGATTAACTTGTTTCATTTGACTATTTTGAAGGAAATGGCACCGACTACTCGACACACCTTGAATATGAGCGAAGAGGAATTTCGTGCCTTTCTTGCTTCAAACATAGCCGCAGTACATGCCGCGCTACATACCAACAATAACTCTGAATCTAGCAATACAGCTAACGGCGCAAGAAATTGTGTAGGATGCTCCTACAAGGAATTCACTGCCTGCAAACCTTCAGAATTTGATGGGACCGAAGGACCAATCGGATTGAAACGGTGGACCGATAAAGTTGAATCGGTGTTTGCCATAAGTAAGTGTGCTGAAGGAGACAAAGTGAAGTACGCTACGCATACCTTCACAGGTATTGCCTTAACATGGTGGAATACCTATCTAGAGAAAGTGGGACAAGATGCTGCTTACGCGCTACCGTGGTCAGCATTCAAGCACTTGATGAACGAGAAGTACCGTCCCAGAACCTAGGTCAATAAGCTCAAGTTAGAACTTAGAGGGCTACGAACACAGGGATTCGATATTACTTCGTACGAAAGATGATTCACAGAATTGTGTCTATTGTGTCCGAGAGCGTTCGAAGATGAGGAAGAGAAGATCGACGAGTTTGTGAAAGGGTTACCGGAGAGAATCCAAGAAGAAATAAGTTCACACGAGCCTGCCTCCATACAAAAGGCATGTAGAATGGCTCACAAACTAGTGAACCAGATTGAGGGAAGAATTAAAGAATAGGCGGTCGAAGAGGCCAACGTGAAGCTAGTCAAAAGAAAGTGGGAGGAAAACGGTGATAAGAGTCACCAAAACAACAACAACTATCCCAACAATCTCAACATCAATCGCAACTACAACAAACGGCACAACAACAACAACAATAACTACAACAATCATCCCAACAACAATAACAACCGCAACAACAACAACAACAATCAGAAGCAGCTATGCCAAAGGTGTGAAAAGTATCACTCAGGGTTCTGCACCAAATTTTGCAGTGCGGTGAAGTGTGAGGTCTACGGACCAGGGGTTAACAGAACGAAAGGAACAAATGGTGTCAGAACGAGTAATGGCGGAGCAAGTAGTGTCGGAGCAAGTTATGCCAATGTAGTTTGTTATAAATTTAGAAAACCGAGCCACATTATTAGAAATTTCCCGAACCAGGAAAACACGAATGGACAAGGCCGCGGAAGAGTTTTCATTATTAATGCGGCAGAGGCACAGGAAGACCCGGAGCTTGTTACGGGTACGTTTCTTATTGACAATAAATCTGCTTACGTTTTATTTGATTCGGGTGCGGATAGAAGCTATATGAGTAGAGATTTTTGTGCTAAATTAAGTTGTCCATTAACGCCGTTGGATAGTAAATTTTTACTCGAATTAGCAAACGGTAAATTAATTTCAGCAGATTATATATGCCGGAATTGAGAAATTAAACTGGGTAGCGAAATATTTAAGATTGATTTGATACCAGTAGAGTTAGGGAGTTTTGATGTAATAGTTGGCATGGACTGGCTGAAGGAGATGAAAGCAGATATCGTATGTTACAAAAATGCAATTCGCATTGTACGAGAAGAAGGAGAACCCTTAATGGTGTACCGAGAAAAGGGCAACACAAAGCTACATCTTATTAGTAATTTGAAGGCACAAAAACTAATAAGAAAAGGTTGCTATGCTGTTCTAGCACACGTCGAGAAAGTACAAACTGAAGAAAAGAGCATCAATGATGTTCCCGTCGCAAAAGAATTTCCCGATGTATTTCCAAAAGAATTAGCGGGTGTGATGACCCGAGAATTTCCGACTAAATTTAAACTTAATCTTTATATGGTTTCGACACGATAAGCAAAGACTGTAAGGTTAAGTCTCGAAAAGGTTTTGAACTGTGTCATATATGCATTTGACCTTTGACTATGCCAAACGATTCACGAACAATTGAGTGTAAATAAATATGTAAATATATATATAAATAAATAAAAGTATATATATGTAAACATCTTGAATTAATAAGGCATATATTAATTATTTGAATTAAAAATGAAAAGTAATATACAAAATAATTAAACTATTATGAATCTATATAAATATATATATATTTGACTTCTATAATATCATATATATATTAAATACTCTGCATATGTTAATACATATATATTTACATTATATAAATACTACATAGATAATAATAGGGATATTAAAATATTAAATTTAATTACAAATTAAAATATAGTTGTTGTTATAGTATTACAAGTACTTCCAATATTACTATTAATATTATTAATAGTATTATTATCATTGTTGAAACTGTAAAGTTATCAAAGTAAAATTTTTATATAAAGATTAATTAAAAGAATAGTTTATTGGTAATTTAAATATCACTAGTTATTATTATTAAAAATTTCATTATTAATATAGTTATAAATATTATCATTATTAAGATAAGTAAAAACTATCATTTATATCGTCATATTATCCTTATTATATATATGACTTTTGTATTAATATGATTGTTACTATTTTTTTTATAACATTAAGAGTATTATTAATATAATTATATTTATTTATTAATAATATTAATTATAATCTATAAAAATAAACATATAAATATAATAGATATACATTTATTGAGATAGATATATACAGATACGTATAAGATATATACCCGCAGTTGGATATAGATATACATTTAGGAAAAACAGTATTTATATTATTTAGATTATTATTATTAATATATATTATTATTATTATTATTATTATTATTATTATTATTATTATTATTATTATTATTATTATTATTATTATTATTATTTATTATTATTATTTAATATTAAGAAAAGGAAAAGCAAATGAATTCGTACAAAATAGATTCCCATTCCAAATTCAATTCACTTTCACCTGTTGAGTTTTTTTTGTTTGAATCTAGTAGTTGTTGAAACCTCATATTCAGTCAGTACAAATCAGTGGACAACAATATTATCTGTACCCATTTTTTTTTTTTTTTTCTTCTTCTTTCTTTTACTACCTGTAATCACGTCGACACTCTATTTCTATATGACAATCGAAATATTTAATGTTATTTATCAGGTTCTTCAATTATCTATTCTCTCAATCAGCTATAATCGTTCCTAACATAAATCATTGAGGAATTATACAGAAAATTTATTTATAGTTCGTTACCTCAGTTCATGGTTCCAAATTTCAAAAAGATTGATTTTTCAACGAATTCCAAAAAGTAGAAATGCAGGATTGTTGGAAATCATATGCTTAAACTATCTGTAAAGATTCAAGGTCCAATTTTAACTATAGTGTTTCAATTTCGAGGTCAAACTTTTGGTTCTTAAAAGTCAAACCTTGTTCCTCAATCAAATTCGGTTTTTCAGTTATGTTTTAAGTTTAATTGGTCATCCAGAAAGTTTCACTGAATGATTTACAAACTTATTCATGTTAAAAACTTTGTCCAAAACGTTTCCATAATCTTAATCATTTTTTTTTTAGCCGTGACCAACAGCGAGTTTCAGCTTTTATATTTTTTTTTCTTTTTTTTTCTACTCTCAAACTCGTGTAATTTTTTTTTCTCTGTTAATTTATATCGTGACTGTTGATGATGTTGTTTTAATCCCACATTAGTAAATAGATTATAGATTAGTTTGGATTCAATGTTGAGTTGGTACAAGGAAGAAGAAGATGAACACATGAGTTAGGAATTAAAAGAAATTTGTTGGGAGTTTAATTAGAAAAGTAGAGGTGGTGGAGTGGTGATGAGTGTGTTCGGGTGTGCGAGAGGTTGGGTGTTCGATTCTTGGCAGTGACATTTTTTTCTAAAAAGCTTCTCTTCAAAGGTTGTAAAACTTTTATCATTATTATTAATTTTATTGTTATTATTATCATGTTAAACATTATTATTGTTATCATTAATATTAATATTAAGAATAATATTATCACTTCTAAAATTAATAATAATATTATTATTATTAGTATTATATTATTATATTATTAGTATTAGTATAAGAATTATTATTTGGTAGCATAAGAGTATGGAATAAAACTAAGGTTAATATTATAATCGTGGGTATGTTAAGTTTAATATAAAATAAAAATAAATATAATTTGTGTTAAGTTATATTAAGATAAAAATGATTTCATTTACGATCATGAATATAGTTAATGTAAATACAATCGAGAAGTATAATTAAAAATACGTTTATAAGTTAGAGGCTCACAAATAAACTTAAGTCACGATTAATTAAATTTATCAAGATTATTGTTATTATTATTAGTATTGTTATTGTTATTATCGATATTAGTAATTATAACTGTTATTATATATACTAAGATGAAGACTATAATTGTTATTATTACTAATATCATTATCATTATCATCACTAGTGTTATCACTATGTATTATTATTAATATCATTACTAATTTTATAAGACTAATATTAATATAAGAATTACTGTTATTATTAATATGATTAATATTATCTATATTATTATTAATACGATTATTAAAAATTACTATTAAAATTATAATGATTACTAAAATTACTATTATTGTTAAAAATATTATTTTTATCAATTTATCTTATCATTATTGTTAAAATCATCAACTTTATTGAAAATTATTGTTATTACTATCATTGTTATTATTAACATTTAGACTATTATTAGTATCACTAAAATTATCACGATATTAAAACTATCTTTTTATCTAAAAATTATTGATGTTATCTTTATTATTTTTATGACAAATGAATATTATACATGTAAGAATATATTTATATTACATATAAGTATGTATTAATCATATTAACAAATTTTATATAAATATTCATATATAACAAATTAAGTATTCTTAATATAATAATATTCAGATAAACATATATATAATATATAAATTAAAGATATAAAATATGAATTTGCTCGATTATGATTATGTGTTTTAATAGATATACAAATGATATAGGTTCGTGAATCCGAGGCCAACCCTGCATTGTTCAACGTCGTCATATGTATTTTTACTACAAAATACAGTATAGTGAGTTTCATTATTCCTTTTTTAAATGCTTTTGCAATATATATATTTTTGGGACTGAGAATACATGCGCTGCTTTTATAATTGTTTTACGAAATAGACACAAGTGATCGAAACTACATTCTATGGTTGAATTATTAAATCAAATATGCCCCTTTTTATATAGTCTGGTAATCTAAGAATTAGGGAACAGACACCCTAGTTGACGCGAACTCTAAAGATAGATCTATCGGGCCCAACAAGCCCCATCCAAAGTACCGGATGCTTTAGTACTTCGAAATTTATATCATGTCCGAAGGAGGATCCCGGAATGATGGGGATATTCTTATATGCATATTGTGAATGTCGGTTACCAGGTGTTCAATCCATATGAATGATATTTTTGTCTCTATGCATAGGACGTATGATTATGAGAAATGGAAAATATGAAATCTTGTGGTCTATTAAAAATTATGAAATGATTATTTATGATAAACTAATGAACTCACCAACCTTTTGGTTGACACTTGAAATCATGTTTATTCTCAGGTATGAAAGAAATCTTCCGCTGTGCATTTGCTCATTTTAGAGATATTACTTGGAGTCATTCATGACATATTTCAAAAGACATTGCATTCGAGTCGTCGCGTTCATCGAGATTATTATTAAGTCAATTATAGTTAGATATATTATGAAATGGTATTCCTGCCGTCAACTTTTGATGTAATGAAAGATGATCTTTTCAAAAACGAATGCAATGTTTGTAAAATGTATCATATAGAGGTCAAGTACTTCGCGATGTAATCAACTATTGTGAATCGTTTATAATCGATATGGACTTCGTCTGGATGGATTAGGACGGGTCCTTTCAGTTGGTATCAGAGCGGTGGTCTTAGCGAACCATGTCTGCATTAGTGTGTCTAACTGATAAGTCGTTTGGATGCATTAGTGAGTCTGGACTTCGACCGTGTCTGCATGTCAAAAGTTTTGCTTATCATTTTGTGTCAAAAATTACCTGCTTATCATTCTTAGAGAATCACTTGCTTATCATTCTTAGTCTAGACACGTTTTACTGCATTGACTGCATGAATAGTATATAGACAAAATTCATATCTTAGCATATCTGCTACTTCATATCTTAGCGTATCTGTTACTGTAACTTTGCCTGACAACTTCCGTAGATTCTCCCGTAACTTATGTGATTTTAGTATTATATATGCATATGTAAATTATGTATTACAGGGTACTAATCTACATCCTATAATCTATTTCTTATCGAAAATCCTTCATCTGATCGTACGAGATGAATCCTGCAACCAGTTCGAGTCCCTCATATTCCAATAGCTATTCCGATAGTTATTCCGACAGCTATTCCGACATAGATGTTCACCTAAGCTCCAAAAACAGCGTCATCGGCATGAATCAACCAATCAGCAATTATCAATTCATCTGATGGGTTCGTAGTCGACTTAATTAATGGAAACGCGCAGAAGGCAATCCCTTCCACCAACCGAATCCACCTCTTGACAATGAACCTGAAGCGTTTACCGGCGAACCTGTTCGAGACACCATTTTCAGTCTCATTTCCAGGGTAACTCGACAAGATTATATTCTACCCACAATTCTGAACCTTATTCATCCGCTCATTCCGAACGACAATCATCCTGGAGTAATAATTCAACGAACTTCGCGCTCGAATAATCAATTCGGAGAATATGGTGCAAAATGTACCAGCTTCAGCAACATCACCGGCACCAACAGTACTATCAATAACAGCACCAGTACCATCAACAACCCATGCTTCAATATCATCATCTGTACTTTGAGTATGATCTTCGTTCTACGTATCGTTTTACATCATTTGTCTTCATTCGACATGGCGAATATGTAATCTCTAAAGTTTTAGAGATTATTTATTCTAGTTCCAACCGAAAAGAAAATGAGTTTAATATCATATTAACTCATTAAATCCATGAATACATCTGAAGAAAATATATATGTATATATGTTTTCATAAAGATTGTAATTAAAAATCTTTTTGTACAAACTGTTAATGGTGAAAATATTTTAACGGGTAGGTAATACCCGAGAAATATTTAAATTTCGCATTAATAAATTACACTGTACATTCTTCGAATCTGATTCAACAGTCATTTACTATCCTACTTGCAACCACAGCTATACGAATCCGTTCATCACAGAATAACCATTTTCATTCAATTTCATATTTGGATTTTGACCTATCAGAATCCGACAAGTGGCATAATGAAGAAAACATTCGACAAAATAAAATTTGTTAGAAACAAATAAATTAACTATGAGAAATTTTGTTAAGAATCCACGCTAACAAAATCCTAGCTAACTGTTCCTAGCTAACTGATTACATTTTATTTATCGCAATTTATTTTATCGCAATTTACATTCTCGCAATTTTATTTATCGTCATTAAATTTCTGTTATTTACTTTACGCACTTTATTTATCGTTATTTAATTTTCTGTTATTTATTTTACGCACTTTAAATATCGGGACACGTATACAAAGTTTTGACATATCATATCGATGCATCTATATATATTATTTGGAATCACCATAGACACTCTATATGTAGTAATGATCGAGTTCTCTATACAGGGTTGAGGTTGATTCTACAATAATATATATAGTTTGAGTTGTGATCGAGTCTGAGACGTATACGGGTCACGACACGTATTAATTAATTCGAATATTACATATTAAACTATATATGGATTATTGGACTGTCAACTGTGAACTATCGACTGTGGACTAATAACATTAGATAATTAAAATGAATTAAAATATTGATTATAACATATGAAACTAAACAATTCTTCAAGTTGCCACTTGATCTCATCTTAAACTTCATTTGTATCTTGACGATTACAATCTGCGTTCAAACTTTTCATGATTCTTGAAAACACCTCAATCGATAGGATGAATCAACCGCACTTCATCTACGGAAGGAAAGATTTATGCATATAGTTATGCACCTGAGAAACTCTCGGCAACCGAGTAAAAGTTTAACACGTAGCCGCGTCAAATCCTTTGGCATTTATTAGCAAAAATAACTTTGCGATCCCTTTTCAAAGTAGCCAATTTTGTCACAGCTCCAGCAAGTCAACTTCGAATTTTCATTCGAAGTAGCCTTACTATAATCATGATATATACAATTACCCTTCTGATAACGGAGAATTCTTTTATATTTCATCATATTACCAGAAGACGTACCAGCAACCTCGTTGTTTGTGGCTTAAATCTCTCTGACAAATCATTATATTTATTCATTGAAACCCTATCATATACTCATCCGCATCTGGTAACGAGAACTACCATAACAGTTACCGAGAATCAGCAATCAGTACTTTGAAAGCTCACAGCATATCTACATCAACAGTTATATGTATGACATTTATCTCTTAGAATGATGATCTCTTATTCTGAAATTCCGAAAAGCACTCAGTCACAAATCAATACTCTGACTGTTGAAAAAGCTGAATGAAGCAACAGAAACCATAGACAACCGTAAAACGACCTTAATCATCGAAAGTTTGATGATAAAGAATAGTATGTTGAAAAAGCTCAGAAAAATTAGAACTGGAAAATGGATTGAGCTAACCACGAAGAAGACCAAGGACAAATACAAGGACCATACCCTGTATTCAAAGAATCCAGATAATTTTGGATCCGTTGAAATCTTTAGAGAATATCTTGCTCCAAAGTCATGTTAAAATCTTGCGGAAAATCTTTCTCCATCAACCATCGAACTAAGAAATTCCAAAATATCATCATCAATATCTTCGATATTTCTGAGGATATTTTCATAAATATTCTCGTCCAAAATTATATACCTCTTCGTGCTTCCCGTGTATCATTATATTGGAAACATTCAATAGGAAAAAAAATTTAGTACCGAAAGGCGAATTATGCGAAACTATGAAGGAAACCGTAGACAAATTACAAAGAATAAGGTTGACTTCAAAGAATCTAAAAGATTCAATGCCTGCTGAAGTCTTTAGAGAATATCTTGCTCCTTACTCTAAACCCTTGCGGACAAAAGTCTCTATCATCCTTTAATTTTAGATATTCAAAGATATTATCGTATCTTTCATTATAAATATCCTCCATATTTCTGAAGATATTTTCATAACTATTCTTATCTGAAATCATTAATCTCTTCGTGCAATCAGTATTACATCATATAGAAACTATTAGTTTCTATATTCTGTAAACTTTCAAGTTTAGAAAATGAATGTTATTGAAGTAATGTTGGGAACTGATGCATAAGTTAGTATAATATAATGACACTTGATCAACGTGATTATATTATAGTAAGTCATGCTGAGTTTCTAATGGAACGTGATGATTCACAGACTATAACATCATCATGTGTCATGTTATATAACTCTTTCATTCTGCTTAATTTCTGAACATATCAAGAAAATATATTCTTGATAGTTCTATTCTCAGTGATTCTAGTAATTTGACAAATCAAATCGTGCTATTACGTTCTTTCTTGTTTAGAACATTAAATTCATTCGAAATTCTATACCTACGAATTCTGGACCATTATTCGCTTGATTTAAAGTGGGGAAGAGAAAATAAGAACATAAAGCTCCGATATATAAGGGAAAATATAAAGCCCAACAACAACACCGAAATTACAAACTGTGGATATCAGTGCGTATAGCAATATAAAGACACGGGAGGATTATGAATACAATAATCCCTAGAGCATAATTGAAATAAACAGATTCTTCAGGTGGGAGTTGGAAAAGAAGAACGATCATTAGAATAGTTAGAATAAGAACAAGGATCAAAACAGGGTTAAGCATTTTCATAACTCTTTTGAATTTGGGAATTGAGTATAGAAGTGGTGGAACGGAAAAGGTAAATTTATAATGGAAATATCAGACAGAGTAATCAAGGCAGATCACCGTATTTAATTATAGAGATCTTAATTTCCAAAAATCCCGAAGAATCAAATCTTTTAGATTTCGAAGATTTTTTTTAAATCCCTTGAATTCCGGAATTCAACCCTGACTCTGTCAAAAGTTAAGATGAATCTTTACTTTCCTATTTCATTTTTTTTTGCGATAGCTTCACTCGTATTCTTAGAATAATAGAATCATTTTTAACATTATTAATGATAAAACTCTAGTTATCAACTCATATTCGTCATGAAAACATTTTTATTGTTAACCATGACCACCTCACTCAAATTTCGGGACGAAATTTCTTTAACGGGTAGGTACTGTGATGACCCGGGAATTTTCGACTATATTTAAACTTAATCTTTATATGGTTTCGACACGATAAGCAAAGACTGTAAGGTTAAGTCTCGAAAAGGTTTTGAACTGTGTCATATATGCATTTGACCTTTGACTATGCCAAACGATTCACGAACAATTGAGTGTAAATAAATATGTAAATATATATATAAATAAATAAAAGTATATATATGTAAACATCTTGAATTAATAAGGCATATATTAATCATTTGAATTAAAAATGAAAAGTAATATACAAAATAATTAAACTATTATGAATCTATATAAATATATATATATTTGACTTCTGTAATATCATATATATATTAAATACTATGCATATGTTAATACATATATATTTACATTATATAAATACTACATAGATAATAATAGGGATATTAAAATATTAAATTTAATTACAAATTAAAATATAGTTGTTGTTATAGTATTACAAGTACTTCCAATATTACTATTAATATTATTAATAGTATTATTATCATTGTTGAAACTGTAAAGTTATCAAAGTAAAATTTTTATATAAAGATTAATTAAAAGAATAGTTTATTGGTAATTTAAATATCACTAGTTATTATTATTAAAAATTTCATTATTAACATAGTTATAAATATTATCATTATTAAGATAAGTAAAAACTATCATTTATATCGTCATATTATCCTTATTATATATATGACTTTTGTATTAATATGATTGTTACTATTTTTTATAACATTAAGAGTATTATTAATATAATTATATTTATTTATTAATAATATTAATTATAATCTGTAAAAATAAACATATACATATAATAGATATACATTTATTGAGATAGATATATACAGATACATATAAGATATATACCCGTAGTTGGATATAGATATACATTTAGGAAAAACAGTATTTATATTATTTAGATTATTATTATTAATATATATATTATTATTATTATTATTATTATTATTATTATTATTATTATTTTTTATTATTATTATTATTATTTAATATTAAGAAAAGGAAAAGCAAATGAATTCGTACAAAATAGATTCCCATTCCAAATTCAATTCACTTTCACCTGTTGAGTTTTTTTTGTTTGAATCTAGTAGTTGTTGAAACCTCATATTCAGTCAGTACAAATCAGTGGACAACAATATTATCTGTACCCATTTTTTTTTTTTCTTCTTCTTTCTTTTACTACCTGTAATCACGTCGACACTCTATTTCTATATGACAATCGAAATCTTTAATGTTATTTATCAGGTTCTTCAATTATCTATTCTCTCAATCAGCTATAATCGTTCCTAACATAAATCATTGAGGAATTATACAGAAAATTTATTTATAGTTCGTTACCTCAGTTCATGGTTCCAAATTTCAAAAAGATTGATTTTTCAACGAATTCCAAAAAGTAGAAATGCAGGATTGTTGGAAATCATATGCTTAAACTATCTGTAAAGATTCAAGGTCCAATTTTATCTATAGTGTTTCAATTTCGAGGTCAAACTTTTGGTTCTTAAAAGTCAAACCTTGTTCCTCAATCAAATTCGGTTTTTCAGTTATGTTTTAAGTTTAATTGGTCATCCAGAAAGTTTCACTGAATGATTTACAAACTTATTCATGTTAAAAACTTTGTCCAAAACATTTCCATAATCTTAATCATTTTTTTTTTGAGCCGTGACCAACAGCAAGTTTCAGCTTTTATATTTTTATTTTCTTTTTTTTTTTCTACTCTCAAACTCGTGTAATTTTTTTTTCTCTGTTAATTTATATCGTGACTGTTGATGATGTTGTTTTAATCCCACATTAGTAAATAGATTATAGATTAGTTTGGATTCAATGTTGAGTTGGTACAAGGAAGAAGAAGATGAACACATGAGTTAGGAGTTAAAAGAAATTTGTTGGGAGTTTAATCAGAAAAGTAGAGGTGGTGAAGTGGTGATGAGTGTGTTCGGGTGTACGAGAGGTTCGGTGTTCGAGTCTTGGCAGTGACATTTTTTTCTAAAAAGCTTCTCTTCAAAGGTTGTAAAACTTTTATCATTATTATTAATTTTATTGTTATTATTATCATGTTAAACATTATTATTGTTATCATTAATATTAATATTAAGAATAATATTATCACTACTAAAATTAATAATAATAATATTATTATTAGTATTATATTATTAGTATTAGTATAAGAATTATTATTTGGTAGCATAAGAGTATGGAATAAAACTAAGGTTAATATTATAATCGTGGGTATGTTAAGTTTAATATAAAATAAAAATAAATATAATTTGTGTTAAGTTATATTAAGATAAAAATGATTTCATTTACGATCATGAATATAGTTAATGTAAATACAATCGAGAAGTATAATTAAAAATACGTTTATAAGTTAGAGGCTCACAAATAAACTTAAGTCACAATTAATTAAATTTATCAAGATTATTGTTATTATTATTAGTATTGTTATTGTTATTATCGATATTAGTAATTATAACTGTTATTATATATACTAAGATGAAGACTATAATTGTTATTATTACTAATATCATTATCATCACTAGTGTTATCACTATGTATTATTATTAATATCATTACTAATTTTATAAGACTAATATTAATATAAGAATTACTGTTATTATTATTATGATTAATATTATCTATATTATTATTAATACGATTATTAAAAATTACTATTAAAATTATAATGATTACTAAAATTACTATTTTTGTTAAAAATATTATTTTTATCAATTTATCTTATCATTATTGTTAAAATCATCAACTTTATTGAAAATTATTGTTATTACTATCATTGTTATTATTAACATTTAGACTATTATTAGTATCACTAAAATTATCACGATATTAAAACTATCTTTTTATCTAAAAATTATTGATGTTATCTTTATTATTTTTATGACAAATGAATATTATACATGTAAGAATATATTTATATTACATATAAGTATGTATTAATCATATTAACAAATTTTATATAAATATTCATATATAACAAATTAAGTATTCTTAATATAATAATATTCAGATAAACATATATATAATATATAAATTAAAGATATAAAATATGAATTTGCTCGATTATGATTATGTGTTTTAATAGATATACAAATGATATAGGTTCGTGAATCCGAGGCCAAGCCTGCATTGTTCAACGTCGTCATATGTATTTTTACTACAAAATACAGTATAGTGAGTTTCATTATTCCTTTTTTAAATGCTTTTGCAATATATATATTTTTGGGACTGAGAATACATGCGCTGCTTTTATAATTGTTTTACGAAATAGACACATGTGATCGAAACTACATTTTATGGTTGAATTATTAAATCGAATATGCCCCTTTTTATATAGTCTGGTAATCTAAGAATTAGGGAACAGACACCCTAGTTGACGCGAACTCTAAAGATAGATCTATCGGGCCCAACAAGCCCCATCCAAAGTACCGGATGCTTTAGTACTTCGAAATTTATATCATGTCCGAAGGAGGATCCCGGAATGATGGGGATATTCTTATATGCATATTGTAAATCTCGGTTACCAGGTGTTCAATCCATATGAATGATATTTTTGTCTCTATGCATGGGACGTATGATTATGAGAAATGGAAAATATGAAATCTTGTGGTCTATTAAAAATTATGAAATGATTATTTATGATAAACTAATGAACTCACCAACCTTTTGGTTGACACTTGAAAGCATGTTTATTCTCAGGCATGAAAGAAATCTTCCGCTGTGCATTTGCTCATTTTAGAGATATTACTTGGAGTCATTCATGACATATTTCAAAAGACGTTGCATTCGAGTCGTCGCGTTCATCGAGATTATTATTAAGTCAATTATAGTTAGATATATTATGAAATGGTATGCCTGCCGTCAACTTTTGATGTAATGAAAGATTATCTTTTCAAAAACGAATGCAATGTTTGTAAAATGTATCATATAGAGGTCAAGTACCTTGCGATGTAATCAACTGTTGTGAATCATTTATAATCGATATGGACTTCGTCCGGATGGATTAGGACGGGTCCTTTCAGTTGGTATCAGAGCGGTGGTCTTAGCGAACCATGTCTGCATTAGTGTGTCTAACTGATAAGTCGTTAGGATGCATTAGTGAGTCTGGACTTCGACCGTGTCTGCATGTCAAAAGTTTTGCTTATCATTTTGTGTCAAAAATTACCTGCTTATCATTCTTAGAGAATCACTTGCTTATCATTCTTAGTCTAGACACGTTTTACTGCATTGACTGCATGAATAGTGTATAGACAAAATTCATATCTTAGCATATCTGCTACTTCATATCTTAGCGTATCTGTTACTGTAACTTTGCCTGACAACTTCCGTAGATTCCCCCGTAACTTATGTGATTTTAGTATTATATATGCATATGTAAATTATGTATTACAGGGTACTAATCTACATCCTATAATCTATTTCTTATCGAATATCCTTCATCTGATCGTACGAGATGAATCCTCCAACCAATTCGAATCCCTCATATTCCAATAGCTATTCCGATAGTTATTCCGATAGCTATTCCGATATAGATGTTCACCTAAGTTCCGAAAACAGCGTCATCGGCATGAATCAACCAATCAGCCATTATCAATTCATCTGATGGGTTCGTAGTCGACTTAATTAATGGAAACGCGCAGAAGGCAATCCCTTCCACCAACCGAATCCACCTTTTGACAATGAACCTGAAGCGTTTACCGGCGAACCTGTTCGAGACACCATTTTCAGTCTCATTTCCAGGGTAACTCGACAAGATTATATTCTACCCACAATTCTGAACCTTATTCATCCGCTCATTCCGAACAACAATCATCCTGGAGTAATAAGTCAACGAACTTCGCGCTCGAATAATCAATTCGGAGAATATGGTGCAAAATGTACCAGCTTCAGCAACATCACCGGCACCAACAGTACCATCAATAACAGCACCAGTACCATCAACAACCCATGCTTCAATATCATCATCTGTACTTTGAGTATGATCTTCGTTCTATGTATCGTTTTACCTCATTTGTCTTCATTCGACATGGCGAATATGTAATCTCTAAAGTTTTAGAGATTATTTATTCTAGTTCCAACCGAAAAGAAAATGAGTTTAATATCATATTAACTCATTAAATCCATGAATACATCTGAAGAAAATATATATGTATATATGTTTTCATAAAGATTGTAATTAAAAATCCTTTTGTACAAACTGTTAATGGTGAAAATATTTTAACGGGTAGGTAATACCCGAGAAATATTTAAATTTTGCATTAATAAATTACACTGTACATTCTTCGAATCTGATTCAACAGTCATTTACTATCCTACTTGCAACCACAGCTATACGAATCCGTTCATCACAGAATAACCATTTTCATTCAATTTCATATTTGGATTTTGACCTATCAGAATCCGACAAGTGGCATAATGAAGAAAACATTGGACAAAATAAAATTTGTTAGAAACAAATAAATTAACTATGAGAAATTTTGTTAAGAATCCACGCTAACAAAATCCTAGCTAACTGTTCCTAGCTAACTGATTACATTTTATTTATCGCAATTTATTTTATCGCAATTTACATTCTCGCAATTTTATTTATCGTCATTAAATTTCTGTTATTTACTTTACGCACTTTATTTATCGTTATTTAATTTTCTGTTATTTATTTTACGCACTTTAAATATCGGGACACGTATACAAAGTTTTGACATATCATATCGATGCATCTATATATATTATTTGGAATCACCATAGACACTCTATATGCAGTAATGATCGAGTTCTCTATACAGGGTTGAGGTTGATTCTACAATAATATATATAGTTTGAGTTGTGATCGAGTCTGAGACGTATACGGGTCACGACACGTATTAATTAATTCGAATATTACATATTAAACTATATATGGATTATTGGACTGTCAACTGTGAACTATCGACTGTGGACTAATAACATTAGATAATTAAAATGAATTAAAATATTGATTATAACATATGAAACTAAACAATTCTTCAAGTTGCCACTTGATCTCATCTTAAACTTCATCTGTATCTTGACGATTACAATCTGCGTTCAAACTTTTCATGATTCTTGAAAACACCTCAATCGATAGGATGAATCAACCGCACTTCATCTACGGAAGGAAAGATTTATGCATATAGTTATGCACCTGAGAAACTCTCAGCAACCGAGTAAAAGTTTAACACGTAGCCGCGTCAAATCCTTTGGCATTTATTAGCAAAAATAACTTTGCGATCCCTTTTCAAAGTAGCCAATTTTGTCACAGCTCCAGCAAGTCAACTTCGACTTTTCATTCGAAGTAGCCTTACTATAATCATGATATATACAATTACCCTTCTGATAACGGAGAATTCTTTTATATTTCATCATATTACCAGAAGACGTACCAGCAACCTCGTTGTTTGTGGCTTAAATCTCTCTGACAAATCATTATATTTATTCATTGAAACCCTATCATATACTCATCCGCATCTGGTAACGAGAACTACCATAACAGTTACCGAGAATCAGCAATCAGTACTTTGAAAGCTCACAGCATATCTACATCAACAGTTATATGTATGACATTTATCTCTTAGAATGATGATCTCTTATTCTGAAATTCTGAAAAGCACTCAGTCACAAATCAATACTCTGAATGTTGAAAAAGCTGAATGAAGCAGCAGAAACCATAGACAACCGTAAAACGACCTTAATCATCGAAAGTTTGATGATAAAGAATAGTATGTTGAAAAAGCTCAGAAAAATTAGAACTGGAAAATGGATTGAGCTAACCACGAAGAAGACCAAGGACAAATACAAGGACCATACCCTGTATTCAAAGAATCCAGATAATTTTGGATCCGTTGAAATCTTTAGAGAATATCTTGCTCCGAAGTCATGTTAAAATCTTGCGGAAAATCTTTCTCCATCAACCATCGAACTAAGAAATTCCAAAATATCATCATCAATATCTTCGATATTTCTGAGGATATTTTCATAAATATTCTCGTCCAAAATTATATACCTCTTCGTGCTTCCCGTGTATCATTATATTGGAAACATTCAATAGGAAAAAAAAAATTAGTACCGAAAGGCGAATTATGCGAAACTATGAAGGAAATCGTGGACAAATCACAAAGAATAAGGTTGACTTCAAAGAATCTAAAAGATTCAATGCCTGCTGAAGTCTTTAGCGAATATCTTGCTCCTTACTCTAAACCCTTGCGGACAAAAGTCTCCATCATCCTTTAATCTTAGATATTCAAAGATATTATCGTATCTTTCATTATAAATATCCTCCATATTTCTGAAGATATTTTCATAACTATTCTTATCTGAAATCATTAATCTCTTCGTGCAATCAGTATTACATCATATAGAAACTATTAGTTTCTATATTCTGTAAACTTTCAAGTTTAGAAAATGAATGGTATTGAAGTAATGTTAGGAACTGATGCATAAGTTAGTATAATATAATGACACTTGATCAACGTGATTATATTATAGTAAGTCATGCTGAGTTTCTAATGGAACGTGATGATTCACAGACTATAACATCATCATGTGTCATGTTACATAACTCTTTCATTCTGCTTAATTTCTAAACATATCAAGAAAATATATTCTTGATAGTTCTATTCTCAGTGATTCTGGTAATTTGACAAATCAAATCGTGCTATTACGTTCTTTCTTGTTTAGAACATTAAATTCATTCAAAATTCTATACCTACGAATTCTGGACCATTATTCGCTTGATTTAAAGTCGGGAAGAGAAAATAAGAACATAAAGCTCCGATATATAAGGGAAAATATAAAGCCCAACAACAACACCGAAATTACAAACTGTGGATATCAGTGCGTATAGCAATATAAAGACACGGGAGGATTATGAATACAATAATCCCTAGAGCATAATAGAAATAAACAGATTCTTCAGGTGGGAGTTGGAAAAGAAGAACGATCATTACGATAGTTAGAATAAGAACAAGGATCAAAACAGGGTTAAGCATTTTCATAACTCTTTTGAATTTGGGAATTGAGTATAGAAGTGGTGGAACGGAAAAGGTAAATTTATAATGGAAATATCAGACAGAGTAATCAAGGCAGATCACCGTATTTAATTATAGAGATCTTAATTTCCATAAATCCCGAAGAATCAAATCTTTTAGATTTCAAAGATTTTTTTTAAATCCCTTGAATTTCGGAATTCAACCCTGACTCTGTCAAAAGTTAAGATGAATCTTTACTTTCCTATTTCATTTTTTTTTGCGGTAGCTTCACTCGTATTCTTAGAATAATAGAATCATTTTTAACATTATTAATGATAAAACTCTAGTTATCAACTCATATTCGTCATGAAAACATTTTTATTGTTAACCATGACCACCTCACTCAAATTTCGGGACGAAATTTCTTTAACGGGTAGGTACTGTGATGACCCGGGAATTTTCGACTAAATTTAAACTTAATCTTTATATGGTTTCGACACGATAAGCAAAGACTGTAAGGTTAAGTCTCGAAAAGGTTTTGAACTGTGTCATATATGCATTTGACCTTTGACTATGCCAAACGATTCACGAACAATTGAGTGTAAATAAATATGTAAATATATATATATATATATATAAATAAATAAAAGTATATATATGTAAACATCTTGAATTAATAAGGCATATATTAATCATTTGAATTAAAAATGAAAAGTAATATACAAAATAATTAAACTATTATGAATCTATATAAATATATATATATTTGACTTCTGTAATATCATATATATATTAAATACTCTGCATATGTTAATACATATATATTTACATTATATAAATACTACATAGATAATAATAGGGATATTAAAATATTAAATTTAATTACAAATTAAAATATAGTTGTTGTTATAGTATTACAAGTACTTCCAATATTACTATTAATATTATTAATAGTATTATTATCATTGTTGAAACTGTAAAGTTATCAAAGTAAAATTTTTATATAAAGATTAATTAAAAGAATAGTTTATTGGTAATTTAAATATCACTAGTTATTATTATTAAAAATTTCATTATTAACATAGTTATAAATATTATCATTATTAAGATAAGTAAAAACTATCATTTATATCGTCATATTATCCTTATTATATATATGACTTTTGTATTAATATGATTGTTACTATTTTTTTATAACAT
This sequence comes from Rutidosis leptorrhynchoides, assembly GCF_046630445.1. Lineage (NCBI taxonomy): Eukaryota > Viridiplantae > Streptophyta > Magnoliopsida > Asterales > Asteraceae > Rutidosis > Rutidosis leptorrhynchoides. Next base: position 480,539,182 of record NC_092336.1, read on the forward strand.
TAAGAGTATTATTAATATAATTATATTTATTTATTAATAATATTAATTATAATCTATAAAAATAAACATATAAATATAATAGATATACATTTATTGAGATAGATATATACAGATACGTATAAGATATATACCCGCAGTTGGATATAGATATACATTTAGGAAAAACAGTATTTATATTATTTAGATTATTATTATTAATATATTATTATTATTATTATTATTATTATTATTATTATTATTATTATTTATTATTATTATTATTTAATATTAAGAAAAGGAAAAGCAAATGAATTCGTACAAAATAGATTCCCATTCCAAATTCAATTCACTTTCACCAGTTGAGTTTTTTTTGTTTGAATCTAGTAGTTGTTGAAACCTCATATTCAGTCAGTACAAATCAGTGGACAACAATATTATCTGTACCCATTTTTTTATTATTTATTTTCTTCTTCTTTCTTTTACTACCTGTAATCACGTCGACACTCTATTTCTATATGTCAATCGAAATCTTTAATGTTATTTATCGGGTTCTTCAATTATCTATTCTCTCAATCAGCTATAATCGTTCCTAACATAAATCATTGAGGAATTATACAAAAAATTTATTTATAGTTCGTTACCTCAGTTCATGGTTCCAAATTTCAAAAAGATTGATTTTTCAACGAATTCCAAAAAGTAGAAATGCAGGATTATTGGAAATCATATGCTTAAACTATCTGTAAATATTCAAGGTCCAATTTTATCTATAGTGTTTCAATTTCGAGGTCAAACTTTTGGTTCTTAAAAGTCAAACCTTGTTCCTCAATCAAATTCGGTTTTTCAGTTATGTTTTAAGTTTAATTGGTCATCCAGAAAGTTTCACTGAATGATTTACAAACTTATTCATGTTAAAAACTTTTTCCAAAACGTTTCCATAATCTTAATCATTTTTTTTTTGAGCCGTGACCAACAGCGAGTTTCAGCTTTTATATTTCTTTTTTCTTTTTTTTTTCTACTCTCAAACTCGTGTAATTTTTTTCTCTGTTAATTTATATCGTGACTGTTGATGATGTAGTTTTAATCCCACATTAGTAAATAGATTATAGATTAGTTTGGATTCAATGTTGAGTTGGTACAAGGAAGAAGAAGATGAACACATGAGTTAGGAGTTAAAAGAAATTTGTTGGGAGTTTAATTAGAAAAGTAGAGGTGGTGGAGTGGTGATGAGTGTGTTCGGGTGTGCGAGAGGTTGGGTGTTCGATTCTTGGTAGTGACATTTTTTTGTAAAAAGCTTCTCTTCAAAGGTTGTAAAACTTTTATCATTATTATTAATTTTATTGTTATTATTATCATGTTAAACATTATTATTGTTATCATTAATATTAGTATTAAGAATAATATTATCACTTCTAAAATTAATAATAATATTATTATTATTAGTATTATATTATTAGTATTAGTATAAGAATTATTATTTGGTAGCATAAGAGTATGGAATAAAACTAAGGTTAATATTATAATCGTGGGTATGTTAAGTTTAATATAAAATAAAAAAAAATATAATTTGTGTTAAGTTATATTAAGATAAAAATGATTTCATTTACGATCATGAATATAGTTAATGTAAATACAATCGAGAAGTATAATTAAAAATACGTTTATAAGTTAGAGGCTCACAAATAAACTTAAGTCACGATTAATTAAATTTATCAAGATTATTGTTATTATTATTAGTATTGTTATTGTTATTATCGATATTAGTAATTATAACTGTTATTATATATACTAAGATGAAGACTATAATTGTTATTATTACTAATATCATTATCATTATCATCACTAGTGTTATCACTATGTATTATTATTAATATCATTACTAATTTTATAAGACTAATATTATTATAAGAATTACTGTTATTATTATTATGATTAATATTATCTATATTATTATTAATACGATTATTAAAAATTACTATTAAAATTATAATGATTACTAAAATTACTATTATTGTTAAAAATATTATTTTTATCAATTTATCTTATCATTATTGTTAAAATCATCAAATTTATTGAAAATTATTGTTATTACTATCATTGTTATTATTAACATTTAGACTATTATTAGTATCACTAAAATTATCACGATATTAAAACTATCTTTTTATCTCAAAATTATTGATGTTATCTTTATTATTTTTATGACAAATGAATATTATACATGTAAGAATATATTTATATTACATATAAGTATGTATTAATCATATTAACAAATTTTATATAAATATTCATATATAACAAATTAAGTATTCTTAATATAATAATATTTAGATAAACATATATATAATATATAAATTAAAGATATAAAATATGAATTTGCTCGATTATGATTATGTGTTTTAATAGATATACAAATGATATAGGTTCGTGAATCCGAGGCCAAGCCTGCATTGTTCAACGTCGTCATATGTATTTTTACTACAAAATACAGTATAGTGAGTTTCATTATTCCTTTTTTAAATGCTTTTGCAATATATATATTTTTGGGACTGAGAATACATGCGCTGCTTTTATGATTGTTTTACGAAATAGACACAAGTGATCGAAACTACATTCTATGGTTGAATTATTAAATCGAATATGCCCCTTTTTATATAGTCTGGTAATCTAAGAATTAGGGAACAGACACCCTAGTTGACGCGAACTCTAAAGATAGATCTATCGGGCCCAACAAGCCCCATCCAAAGTACCGGATGCTTTAGTACTTCGAAATTTATATCATGTCCGAAGGAGGATCCCGAAATGATGGGGATATTCTTATATGCATATTGTGAATCTCGGTTACCAGGTGTTCAATCCATATGAATGATATTTTTGTCTCTATGCATGGGACGTATGATTATGAGAAATGGAAAATATGAAATCTTGTGGTCTATTAAAAATTATGAAATGATTATTTATGATAAACTAATGAACTCACCAACCTTTTGGTTGACACTTGAAAGCATGTTTATTCTCAGGTATGAAAGAAATCTTCCGCTGTGCATTTGCTCATTTTAGAGATATTACTTGGAGTCATTCATGACATATTTCAAAAGACGTTGCATTCGAGTCGTCGCGTTCATCGAGATTATTATTAAGTCAATTATAGTTAGATATATTATGAAATGGTATGCCTGCCGTCAACTTTTGATGTAATGAAAGATTATCTTTTCAAAAACGAATGCAATGTTTGTAAAATGTATCATATAGAGGTCAAGTACCTCGCGATGTAATCAACTGTTGTGAATCGTTTATAATCGATATGGACTTCGTCCGGATGGATTAGGATGGGTCCTTTCAGTTGGTATCAGAGCGGTGGTCTTAGCGAACCATGTCTGCATTAGTGTGTCTAACTGATAAGTCGTTAGGATGCATTAGTGAGTCTGGACTTCGACCGTGTCTGCATGTCAAAAGTTTTGCTTATCATTTTGTGTCAAAAATTACCTGCTTATCATTCTTAGAGAATCACTTGCTTATCATTCTTAGTCTAGACACGTTTTACTGCATTGACTGCATGAATAGTGTATAGACAAAATTCATATCTTAGCATATCTGCTACTTCATTTCTTAGCGTATCTGTTACTGTAACTTTGCCTGACAACTTTCGTAGATTCTCCCGTAACTTATGTGATTTTAGTATTATATATGCATATGTAAATTATGTATTACAGGGTACTAATATACATCCTATAATCTATTTCTTATCGAAAATCCTTCATCTGATCATACGAGATGAATCCTGCAACCAGTTCGAGTCCCTCATATTCCAATAGCTATTCCGATAGTTATTCCGACAGCTATTCCGACATAGATGTTCACCTAAGCTCTGAAAACAGCGTCATCGGCATGAATCAACCAATCAGCCATTATCAATTCATCTGATGGGTTCGTAGTCGACTTAATTATTGGAAACGCGCAGAAGGTAATCCCTTCCACCAACCGAATCCACCTCTTGACAATGAACCTGAAGCGTTTACCGGCGAACCTGTTCGAGACACCATTTTCAGTCTCATTTCCAGGGTAACTCGACAAGATTATATTCTACCCATAATTCTGAACCTTATTCATCCACTCATTTCGAACGACAATCATCCTGGAGTAATAAGTCAACGAACTTCGCGCTCGAATAATCAATTCGGAGAATATGGTGCAAAATGTACCAGCTTCAGCAACATCACCGGCACCAACAGTACCATCAATAACAGCACCAGTACCATCAACAACCCATGCTTCAATATCATCATCTGTACTTTGAGTATGATCTTCGTTCTACGTATCGTTTTACCTCATTTGTCTTCATTCGACATGGCGAATATGTAATCTCTAAAGTTTTAGAGATTATTTATTCTAGTTCCAACCGAAAAGAAAATGAGTTTAATATCATATTAACTCATTAAATCCATGAATACATCTGAAGAAAATATATATGTATATATGTTTTCATAAAGATTGTAATTAAAAATCATTTTGTACAAACTGTTAATGGTGAAAATATTTTAACGGGTAGGTAATACCCGAGAAATATTTAAATTTCGCATTAATAAATTACACTGTACATTCTTCGAAACTGATTCAACAGTCATTTACTATCCTACTTGCAACCACAGCTATACGAATCCGTTCATCACAGAATAACCATTTTCATTCAATTTCATATTTGGATTTTGACCTATCAGAATGCGACAAGTGGCATAATGAAGAAAACATTGGACAAAATAAAATTTGTTAGAAACAAATAAATTAACTATGAGAAATTTTGTTAAGAATCCACGCTAACAAAATCCTAGCTAACTGTTCCTAGCTAACTGATTACATTTTATTTATCGCAATTTATTTTATCGCAATTTACATTCTCGCAATTTTATTTATCATCATTAAATTTCTGTTATTTACTTTACGCACTTTATTTATCGTTATTTAATTTTCTGTTATTTATTTTACGCACTTTAAATATCGGGACACGTATACAAAGTTTTGACATATCATATCGATGCATCTATATATATTATTTGGAATCACCATAGACACTCTATATGCAGTAATGATCGAGTTTTCTATACAGGGTTGAGGTTGATTCTACAATAATATATATAGTTTGAGTTGTGATCGAGTCTGAGACGTATACGGGTCACGACACATATTAATTAATTCGAATATTACATATTAAACTATATATGGATTATTGGACTGTCAACTGTGAACTATCGACTGTGGACTAATAACATTAGATAATTAAAATGAATTAAAATATTGATTATAACATATGAAACTAAACAATTCTTCAAGTTGCCACTTGATCTCATCTTAAACTTCATCTGTATCTTGACGATTACAATCTGCGTTCAAACTTTTCTTGATTCTTGAAAACACCTCAATCGATAGGATGAATCAACCGCACTTCATCTACGGAAGGAAAGATTTATGCATATAGTTATGCACCTGAGAAACTCTCGGCAACCGAGTAAAAGTTTAACACGTAGCCGCGTCAAATCCTTTGGCATTTATTAGCAAAAATAACTTTGCGATCCCTTTTCAAAGTAGCCAATTTTGTCACAGCTCCAGCAAGTCAACTTCGACTTTTCATTCGAAGTACCCTTACTATAATCATGATATATACAATTACCCTTCTAATAACGAAGAATTCTTTTATATTTCATCATATTACCAGAAGACGTACCAGCAACCTCGTTGTTTGTGGCTTAAATCTCTCTGACAAATCATTATATTTATTCATTGAAACCCTATCATATACTCATCCGCATCTGGTAACGAGAACTACCATAACAGTTACCGAGAATCAGCAATCAGTACTTTGAAAGCTCACAGCATATCTACATCAACAGTTATATGTATGACATTTATCTCTTAGAATGATGATCTCTTATTCTGAAATTCTGAAAAGCACTCAGTCACAAATCAATACTCTGAATGTTGAAAAAGCTGAATGAAGCAGCAGAAACCATAGACAACCGTAAAACGACCTTAATCATCGAAAGTTTGATGATAAAGAATAGTATGTTGAAAAAGCTCAGAAAAATTAGAACTGGAAAATGGATTGAGCTAACCACGAAGAAGACCAAGGACAAATAAAAGGACCATACCCTGTATTCAAAGAATCCAGATAATTTTGGATCTGTTGAAATCTTTAGAGAATATCTTGCTCCGAAGTCATGTTAAAATCTTGCGGAAAATCTTTCTCCATCAACCATCGAACTAAGAAATTCCAAAATATCATCATCAATATCTTCGATATTTCTGAGGATATTTTCATAAATATTCTCGTCCAAAATTATATACCTCTTCGTGCTTCCCGTGTATCATTATATTGGAAACATTCAATAGAAAAAAAAAATTTAGTACCGAAAGGCGAATTATGCGAAACTATGAAGGAAACCGTGGACAAATCACAAAGAATAAGGTTGACTTCAAAGAATCTAAAAGATTCAATGCCTGCTGAAGTCTTTAGCGAATATCTTGCTCCTTACTCTAAACCCTTGCGGACAAAAGTCTCCATCATCCTTTAATCTTAGATATTCAAAGATATTATCGTATCTTTCATTATAAATATCCTCCATATTTCTGAAGATATTTTCATAAGTATTCTTATCTGAAATCATTAATCTCTTCGTGCAATCAGTATTACATCATATAGAAACTATTAGTTTCTATATTCTGTAAACTTTCAAGTTTAGAAAATGAATGTTACTGAAGTAATGTTGGGAACTGATGCATAAGTTAGTATAATATAATGTCATTTGATCAACGTGATTATATTATAGTAAGTCATGCTGAGTTTCTAATGGAACGTGATGATTCATAGACTATAACATCATCATGTGTCATGTTACATAACTCTTTCATTCTGCTTAATTTCTGAACATATCAAGAAAATATATTCTTGATAGTTCTATTCTCAGTGATTCTGGTAATTTGACAAATCAAATCGTGCTATTACGTTCTTTCTTGTTTAGAACATTAAATTCATTCGAAATTCTATACCTACGAATTCTGGACCATTATTCGCTTGATTTAAAGTCGGGAAGAGAAAATAAGAACATAAAGCTCCGATATATAAGGGAAAATATAAAGCCCAACAACAACACCGAAATTACAAACTGTGGATATCAGTGCGTATAGCAATATAAAGACACGGGAGGATTATGAATACAATAATCCCTAGAGCATAATTGAAATAAACAGATTCTTCAGGTGGGAGTTGGAAAAGAAGAACGATCATTAGAATAGTTAGAATAAGAACAAGGATCAAAACAGGGTTAAGCATTTTCATAACTCTTTTGAATTTGGGAATTGAGTATAGAAGTGGTGGAACGGAAAAGGTAAATTTATAATGGAAATATCAGACAGAGTAATCAAGGCAGATCACCGTATTTAATTATAGAGATCTTAATTTCCATAAATCCCGAAGAATCAAATCTTTTAGATTTTGAAGATTTTTTTTAAATCCCTTGAATTCCGGAATTCAACCCTGACTCTGTCAAAAGTTAAGATGAATCTTTACTTTCCTATTTCATTTTTTTTGCGATAGCTTCACTCGTATTCTTAGAATAATAGAATCATTTTTAACATTATTAATGATAAAACTCTAGTTATCAACTCATATTCGTCATGAAAACATTTTTATTGTTAACCATGACCACCTCACTCAAATTTCGGGACGAAATTTCTTTAACGGGTAGGTACTGTGATGACCCGGGAATTTTCGACTAAATTTAAACTTAATCTTTATATGGTTTTGACAAGATAAGCAAAGACTGTAAGGTTAAGTCTCGAAAAGGTTTTGAACTGTGTCATATATGCATTTGACCTTTGACTATGCCAAACGATTCACGAACAATTGAGTGTAAATAAATATGTAAATATATATATAAATAAATAAAAGTATATATATGTAAACATCTTGAATTAATAAGGCATATATTAATCATTTGAATTAAAAATGAAAAGTAATATACAAAATAATTAAACTATTATGAATCTATATAAATATATATATATATATATATATTTGACTTCTGTAATATCATATATATATTAAATACTCTGCATATGTTAATACATATATATTTACATTATATAAATACTACATAGATAATAATAGGGATATTAAAATATTAAATTTAATTACAAATTAAAATATAGTTGTTATAGTATTACAAGTACTTCCAATATTACTATTAATATTATTAATAGTATTATTATCATTGTTGAAACTGTAAAGTTATCAAAGTAAAATTTTTATATAAAGATTAATTAAAAGAATAGTTTATTGGTAATTTAAATATCACTAGTTATTATTATTAAAAATTTCATTATTAACATAGTTATAAATATTATCATTATTAAGATAAGTAAAAACTATCATTTATATCGTCATATTATCCTTATTATATATATGACTTTTGTATTAATATGATTGTTACTATTTTTTTATAACATTAAGAGTATTATTAATATAATTATATTTATTTATTAATAATATTAATTATAATCTATAAAAATAAACATATAAATATAATAGATATACATTTATTGAGATAGATATATACAGATACGTATAAGATATATACCCGCAGTTGGATATAGATATACATTTAGGAAAAACAGTATTTATATTATTTAGATTATTATTATTAATATATTATTATTATTATTATTATTATTATTATTATTATTATTATTATTATTATTATTATTATTTATTATTATTATTATTATTATTATTATTATTTATTATTATTATTATTTAATATTAAGAAAAGGAAAAGCAAATGAATTCGTACAAAATAGATTCCCATTCCAAATTCAATTCACTTTCACCAGTTGAGTTTTTTTTGTTTGAATCTAGTAGTTGTTGACACCTCATATTCAGTCAGTACAAATCAGTGGACAACAATATTATCTGTACCCATTTTTTTATTATTTATTTTCTTCTTCTTTCTTTTACTACCTGTAATCACGTCGACACTCTATTTCTATATGTCAATCGAAATCTTTAATGTTATTTATCGGGTTCTTCAATTATCTATTCTCTCAATCAGCTATAATCGTTCCTAACATAAATCATTGAGGAATTATACAGAAAATTTATTTATAGTTCGTTACCTCAGTTCATGGTTCCAAATTTCAAAAAGATTGATTTTTCAACGAATTCCAAAAAGTAGAAATGCAGGATTGTTGGAAATCATATGCTTAAACTATCTGTAAAGATTCAAGGTCCAATTTTATCTATAGTGTTTCAATTTCGAGGTCAAACTTTTGGTTCTTAAAAGTCAAACCTTGTTCCTCAATCAAATTCGGTTTTTCAGTTATGTTTTAAGTTTAATTGGTCATCCAGAAAGTTTCACTGAACGATTTACAAACTTATTCATGTTAAAAACTTTGTCCAAAACGTTTCCATAATCTTAATCATTTTTTTTTTGAGCCGTGACCAACAGCGAGTTTCAGCTTTTATATTTTTTTTTCTTTTTTTTTTCTACTCTCAAACTCGTGTAATTTTTTTTTCCCTGTTAATTTATATCGTGACTGTTGATGATGTTGTTTTAATCCCACATTAGTAAATAGATTATAGATTAGTTTGGATTCAATGTTGAGTTGGTACAAGGAAGAAGAAGATGAACACATGAGTTAGGAGTTAAAAGAAATTTGTTGGGAGTTTAATAAGAAAAGTAGAGGTGGTGGAGTGGTGATGAGTGTGTTCGGGTGTGCGAGGGGTTGGGTGTTCGAGTCTTGGCAGTGACATTTTTTCTAAAAAGCTTCTCTTCAAAGGTTGTAAAACTTTTATCATTATTATTAATTTTATTGTTATTATTATCATGTTAAACATTATTATTGTTATCATTAATATTAATATTAAGAATAATATTATCACTACTAAAATTAATAATAATATTATTAGTATTAGTATTATATTATTAGTATTAGTATAAGAATTATTATTTGGTAGCATAAGAGTATGGAATAAAACTAAGGTTAATATTATAATCGTGGGTATGTTAAGTTTAATATAAAATAAAAATAAATATAATTTGTGTTAAGTTATATTAAGATAAAAATGATTTCATTTACGATCATGAATATAGTTAATGTAAATACAATCGAGAAGTATAATTAAAAATACGTTTATAAGTTAGAGGCTCACAAATAAACTTAAGTCACGATTAATTAAATTTATCAAGATTATTGTTATTATTATTAGTATTGTTATTGTTATTATCGATATTAGTAATTATAACTGTTATTATATATACTAAGATGAAGACTATAATTGTTATTATTACTAATATCATTATCATTATCATCACTAGTGTTATCACTATGTATTATTATTAATATCATTACTAATTTTATAAGACTAATATTAATATAAGAATTACTGTTATTATTATTATGATTAATATTATCTATATTATTATTAATACGATTATTAAAAATTACTATTAAAATTATAATGATTACTAAAATTACTATTATTGTTAAAAATATTATTTTTATCAATTTATCTTATCATTATTGTTAAAATCATCAACTTTATTGAAAATTATTGTTATTACTATCATTGTTATTATTAACATTTAGACTATTATTAGTATCACTAAAATTATCACGATATTAAAACTATCTTTTTATCTAAAAATTATTGATGTTATCTTTATTATTTTTATGACAAATGAATATTATACATGTAAGAATATATTTATATTACATATAAGTATGTATTAATCATATTAACAAATTTTATATAAATATTCATATATAACAAATTAAGTATTCTTAATATAATAATATTCAGATAAACATATATATAATATATAAATTAAAGATATAAAATATGAATTTGCTCGATTATGATTATGTGTTTTAATAGATATACAAATGATATAGGTTCGTGAATTCGAGGCCAACCCTGCATTGTTCAACGTCGTCATATGTATTTTTACTACAAAATACAGTATAGTGAGTTTCATTATTCCTTTTTTAAATGCTTTTGCAATATATATATTTTTGGGACTGAGAATACATGCGCTGCTTTTATAATTGTTTTACGAAATAGACACAAGTGATCGAAACTACATTCTATGGTTGAATTATTAAATCGAATATGCCCCTTTTTATATAGTCTGGTAATCTAAGAATTAGGGAACAGACACCCTAGTTGACGCGAACTCTAAAGATAGATCTATCGGGCCCAACAAGCCCCATCCAAAGTACCGGATGCTTTAGTACTTCGAAATTTATATCATGTCCGAAGGAGGATCCCGGAATGATGGGGATATTCTTATATGCATATTGTGAATGTCGGTTACCAGGTGTTCAATCCATATGAATGATATTTTTGTCTCTATGCATGGGACGTATGATTATGAGAAATGGATAATATGAAATCTTGTGGTCTATTAAAAATTATGAAATGATTATTTATGATAAACTAATGAACTCACCAACCTTTTGGTTGACACTTGAAAGCATGTTTATTCTCAGGTATGAAAGAAATCTTCCGCTGTGCATTTGCTCATTTTAGAGATATTACTTGGAGTCATTCATGACATATTTCAAAAGACGTTGCATTCGAGTCGTCGCGTTCATCGAGATTATTATTAAGTCAATTATAGTTAGATATATTATGAAATGGTATGCCTGCCGTCAACTTTTGATGTAATGAAAGATTGTCTTTTCAAAAACGAATGCAATGTTTGTAAAATGTATCATATAGAGGTCAAGTACCTCGCGATGTAATCAACTGTTGTGAATCGTTTATAATCGATATGGACTTCGTCCGGATGGATTAGGACGGGTCCTTTCAGCGGGACTACCTCCACATCGATCTGTTGAATTTCAAATAGATCTTGTACCAGGAGCTGCACCAATAGCTCGTACTCCTTACAGACTCGCACCCAGTGAGATGAAAGAACTGCAAAGCCAACTGCAAGAACTATTAGATCGTGGTTTCATTCGACCAAGCACATCACCATGGGGAGCTCCTATTTTTTTTTTGTCAAGAAGAAGGATGGTACATTTAGGTTGTGTATTGACTACAGAGAGTTGAATAAACTTACCATCAAAAACCGTTATCTACTGCCAAGAATTGACGACTTATTTGATCAACTACAAGGCTCGTCGGTTTATTCAAAAATTGATTTACGTTCTGGATATCATCAAATGTAAGTAAAGGAGGATGATATTCCAAAAACTGCTTTTAGGACGCGTTACGGTCATTACGAGCTTATGGTTATGCCGTTTGGATTGACTAACGCACCAGCTATGTTCATGGACCTTATGAATCGAGTGTGTGTGTAGTGACCCGAACTTTTCCATGTTTATATATATTAAATGAAATTGATATTTACATGATTAAGCGTTTCCAACATGTTAAGCAATCAAACTTATTAAGACTTGATTAATTGGAATTGGTTTCATATAGACAAATGACCACCCAAGTTGACCGGTGATTCACGAACGTTAAAACTTGTAAAAACTATACGATGACATATATATGGTGATATATATAGTTAACATGATTTTATTATAAGTATGTATCTCATTAGGTATTTTAACAATGAGTTATATACATAAAAATGAGACTATTAAATTAAGAAACTCGAAAACGATATATATAACGATTATCGTTATAATGTCTTACTAGGTACATATGAATCATATTAAGATATTGATACACTTGGTTAATTATGTTAAATGATAAGTAAATATATCATTAAGTGTATTAACAATGAACTACATATGTAAAAATAAGACTACTAACTTAATGATTTTGAAACGAGACATATATGTAACGATTATCGTTGTAACGACATTTAATGTTTATAGATCATATTAAGAGATATTCGTACATCATAATATCATGATAATATAATAATTTAAAATCTCATTTGATATTATAAACATTGGGTTAACAACATTTAACAAGATCGTTAACCTAAAGGTTTCAAAACAACATTTACATGTAACGACTAACGATGGCTTAACGACTCAGTTAAAATGTATATACATGTAGTGTTTTAATATGTATTCATACACTTTTGAAAGACTTCAAGACACTTATCAAAATACTTCTACTTATCAAAAATTCTTACAATTACATCCTCGTTCAGTTTCATCAACAAATCTACTCGTATGCACCCGTATTCGTACTCGTACAATACACAGCTTTTAGATATATGTACTATTGGTATATACACTCCAATGATCAGCTCTTAGCAGCCCATGTGAGTCACCTAACACATGTGGGAACCATCATTTGGCAACTAGCATTAAATATCTCATAAAATTACAAAAATATGAGTAATCATTCATGACTTATTTACATGAAAACAAAATTACATATCCTTTATATCTAATCCATACACCAACGACCAAAAACACCTACAAACACTTTCATTCTTCAATTTTCTTCATCTAATTGATCTCTCTCAACTTCTATCTTCAAGTTCTAAGTGTTCTTCATAAATTCCAAAAGTTCTAGTTTCATAAAATCAAGAATACTTCCAAGATTGCAAGTTTACTTCCAAGTTTTCTAAATCCATTCCAAGTAATCATCCAAGATCAAGAAACCTTTGTTACTTACAGTAGGTTATCTTTCTAATACAAGGTAATAATCATATTCAAACTTTAATTCAATTTCTATAACTATAACAATCTTATTTCGAGTGGAAATCTTACTTGAAATTGTTTTCGTGTCATGATTCTGCTTCAAGAACTTTCAAGCCATCCAAGGATCCTTTGAAGCTAGATCCATTTTTCTCATTTCTAGTAGGTTTATCCAAGGAACTTGAGGTAGCAATGATGTTCATAACATCATTCGATTCATACATAAAAAGCTGTCTTATTCAACGTTATAAACTTGTAATCACTAGAACATAGTTTAGTTAATTCTAAACTTGTTCGCAAATAAAGTTAATCCTTCTAACTAGACTTTTAAAATCAACTAAACACATGTTCTATATCTATATGATATGCTAACTTAATGATTTAAAACCCGGAAACACGATAAACACCATAAAACTGGATATACGCCGTCGTAGTAAAACCGGGGGCTGTTTTGGTTGGGATAATTAAAAGCTAAGAAGAAATTTGATTTAAAAGCTATACTTCTGGAAAAATGATTTTTCTTATGAACATGAAACTATATCCAAAAATCATGGTTAAACTCAAAGTGAAAGTATGTTTTTCAAAATGGTCATCAAGATGTCGTTCTTTCGACGAAAATGACTACCTCTTTTAAAAACGACTTGTAACTTGTATTTTCGACAATAAACTTACACTTTTTCTATTTAGATTCATAAAGTTAAGTTCAATACGAAACCATGGCCACTGGAATCACTCAAAACGGATTAGAAACGAAGAAATGGCGAGTAAAACAAGATTGATAAAAACTACTCATTTTACCTACGTGAAAGTTAGTAATAAATCTATTCCAACCATAACCTAATCAACTTATATTGTATATTATGTAATTTTGAGATACCATAGACACGTATACAATGTTTCGACCTATCATGTCGACCCATCTATATATATATTGCGGAACAACCATAGACACTCTATATGTGAATGTTGGAGTTAGCTATACAGGGTTGAGGTTGATTCCAAAATATATATAAAGTTTGAGTTGTGATCAATACTGAGATACGTATACACTGGGTCGTGGATTGATTCAAGATAATATTTATCGATTTATTTCTGTACATCTAACTGTGGACAACTAGTTGTATGTAACTAACGAGGACAGCTGACTTAATAAACTTAAAACATCAAAATGTATTAAAAGTATTGTAAATATATTTTGAACATACTTTGATATATATGTATATATTGTTATAGGTTTGTGAATTAACCAGTGGCCAAGTCTTACTTCCCGACGAAGTAAAAATCTGTGAAAGTGAGTTATAGTCCCACTTTTAAAATCTAATATTTTTGGGATGAGAATACATGCAGGTTTTATAAATGATTTACAAAATAGACACAAGTACATGAAACTACATTCTATGGTTGAATTATCGAAATCGAATATGCCCCTTTTTATTAAGTCTGGTAATCTAAGAATTAGGGAACAGACACCCTAATTGACGCGAATCCTAAAGATAGATCTATTGGGCCTAACAAACCCCATCCAAAGTACCGGATGCTTTAGTACTTCGAAATTTATATCATATCCGAAGGGTGTCCCGGAATGATGGGGATATTCTTATATATGCATCTTGTTAATGTCGGTTACCAGGTGTTCACCATATGAATGATTTTTATCTCTATGTATGGGATGTGTATTGAAATATGAAATCTTGTGGTCTATTGTTACGATTTGATATATATAGGTTAAACCTATAACTAACCAACATTTTTGTTGACGTTTAAAGCATGTTTATTCTCAGGTGAATACTAAGAGCTTCCGCTGTTGCATACTAAAATAAGGACAAGATTTGGAGTCCATGTTTGTATGATATTGTGTAAAAACTGCATTCAAGAAACTGATTTCGATGTAACATATTTGTATTGTAAACCATTATGTAATGGTCGTGTGTAAACAGGATATTTTAGATTATCATTATTTGATAATCTACGTAAAGCTTTTTAAACCTTTATTTATGAAATAAAGGTTATGGTTTGTTTTAAAAATGAATGCAGTCTTTGAAAAAACGTCTCATATAGAGGTCAAAACCTCGCAACGAAATCAATTAATATGGAACGTTTTTAATCAATAAGAACGGGACATTTCAGTTGGTATCCGGGCGTTGGTCTTAGAGAACCAGAATTTTGCATTAGTGTATCTTATCGAGTTTGTTAGGATGCATTAGTGAGTCTGGACTTCGACCGTGTTTACTTGAAAAATGATTGCTTAACAAATTTTGTTGGAAACTATATATTTTTAACATGTGAATATTATGTGATATATTAATCTCTTAACGTGTTTGATATTATGTGATAGATTTCTACCTCTAATACAAGTCCCATTGACTCACCTAATAATAATGAAGAGTCAAATGTAATTTGGAATGATTCGTGGACTGATTTACAAGTTCCCGAAGAGGAACCGGAAGAAGAATCGGAACCGGAAGAAGAATCGGAACCGGAGGAGGAGGAACCGGAAGAAGAAATAGAACCGGTGGGGGAAATAATAAAACGGTTAAGTAAAAGAAAATCCTCAACCAACCGACCAAGGTTAATTATGGTCAACGGTGTTTCCGCCAAGGAAGCAAAATATTAGGAGGATTACCAATTCTCCGATGAATCGGATCCCGACGAGGATTCCGATGATGTTATAGAAATTACCCCAACTGAATTTAAAAAGGCAAAAGAGAACAATAAGGGAAAGGGCATAAAAATAGAGAAATCTGATTCCAACCCCGATGAACTTTATATGTATCGTCAACACCCGTATTTCTTAAGTTGTAACAATAACCCGGGAACCTCTAAACCACCAGGTTTTTCTAGACCAATGTGGAAAATGACGGCTCGTATTAGGGGGACATCATATATCCCTAAAAACTTAGCAAAAAGAACCAAGTTCGAAAAAGAAGAAACGAGTGAGTCGGAATAAGATATTTGTATTTGTGCGGTGTAATATATGTAATATAGTGTGCTTATGCTTTACGATATATGTAAAAATTGCTTGTATTAATAAGTATCTTTTATGAATCTAACTCTTGTCTATTTTACAGTATAAAAACACAAAATGGATAGACAACCCAATATTTTAGAAGACTTACCCGGAGACATGATTGATGAAATCTTGTCTAGAGTCGGTCAGAATTCCTCGGCACAACTATTTATGGCAAAATCAGTTTGTAAGACATTCGAAGAATGTTCCAAGAATGCCTTGGTTTATAAAAGGCTTTCGTTTGAAAGATGGAGGATATCACATTGGGAAATCCATAAGTTACGATGTGTTTACTTTGACGCATATATTGCGGGGAACCCAAATGCTATTTTACGCAACGGGTTAAGAAATTATTTTGACTCAATGTATCCGAATATAGGACTTCATGATTTAGAAAAAGCGGCTAACATGCAACATAAAGAAGTATGTTATGCTTACGGGTTAGTAATGTTCGCTTCTCACCAAAGTGAGAAAAAGAACATCGGGCTACAACTATTAAACAAAACGTTCCCACAAGTGACGGAGTCAGTAATTGGGGTAAGAAATGAGGTTTTTAGGTTATTACGAGACTGTTGGTCATTACGTAACCTTCGTCCTTTTGACGACGTTACAACACGTTGTCATACTATCGGTCACAACGGTTACGTTCCACAAGACCAAGGATGGGAAGTGGTATTAGTAAAACCAGAATGCATGACTTGTTTCTGGACGTATGAATTACGTGTCTTTGTTGCCTTTGCTGAACGCCTTATTTATTAACTAGAATTATCTTCGCAAATACTTTGTATCAAAGTTTTATGTGCTATATTTCATGCTATATGTAAAATAGCGGAATTGTAAGTTTGCAAGTTATTGTATAAAGGTTTGAATATGATATATATTTTTTTGTGATTAGTTTTTCATATAGAATTGTAGTAGTTGAAATGGTATGTTAGCTACTAAGTATGAACTTAACGGGTAGGTACTACCCGAATTAAAGAGTATAAAACGCTAATATGAAGAAAGAGCTTTTATAAATAAGTTCATATTACGCTACGAAATACTATTGACTACTCTTGATATTCTATATGATTAACTCGTTTCATTTGACTATTTTGAAGAAAATTACTCGACACACCTTGAATATGAGTGAAGAGGAATTTCGTGCCTTTCTTGCTTCAAACATAGCCGCAGTACAGGCCACGCTACATACCAACAATAACCTTGGATCTAGCAGTACAGGAAATCGTGTAGGATGCACCTACAAAGAATTCACTGCCTGCAAACCTTTGGAATTTGATGGAACCGAATGACCGATCGGATTAAAACGGTGGACCGAGAAGGTCGAATCGGTGTTTGCCATAAGTAAGTGTACTGAAGAGGACAAAGTGAAGTATGCTACGCATACCTTCACAGGTTCTGCGTTAACATGGTGGAATACCTATCTAGAGCAAGTGGGATAAGATGATGCTTACGCACTACCATGGTCAGCATTCAAGCACTTGATGAACGAGAAGTACCATCCCAGAACCGAGGTCAATAAGCTCAAGACAGAAATTAGAGGGTTACGAACCCACGGATTTGATATTACCACGTACGAAAGACGATTCACAGAATTATGCCTATTGTGTCCGGGAGCGTTCGAAGATGAGGAAGAGAAGATCGACGCGTTTGTGAAAGGATTACCGAAAAGAATCCAAGAAGATATAAGTTCACACGAGCCCGCCTCCATACAACAAGCATGTAGAATGGCTCACAAACTAGTGAACCAGATTGAAGAAAGAATTAAAGAACAGACTGCTGAAGAGGCCAATGTGAAGCAAGTCAAAAGAAAGTGGGAGGAAAACGGTGATAAGAATTACCAATACAACAACAACAGCAATTACAACAATAATCGCAACAACTATCCTAACAATCGCAACATCAATCGCAACTACAACAAATGGCCCAACAACAACAACAACAACAACAACAGCAGCAGCAACTACAACAATCATCTTAACAACAATAATAACCGCAACAACAACAACAACAATCAGAAGCAGCTATGCCAAAGGTGTGAAAGTATCACTCGGGGTTCTGCACCAAATTTTGCAACAAGTGTAAAAGAAATGGTCATAGCGCGGCGAAGTGTGAGGTCTACGGACCAGGGGTTAACAGAAAAAAGGAACAAATGGTGTCAGAACGAGTAATGGCGGAGCAAGTAGTGTCGGAGCAAGTTATGCCAATGTAGTTTGTTATAAATGTGGAAAACCGGGCCACATTATTAGAAATTACCCGAACCAGGAGAACACGAATGGACAAGGCCGCAGAAGAGTTTTCAATATTAATGCGGCAGAGGCACAGGAAGACCCGGAGCTTGTTACGGGTACGTTTCTTATTGACAATAAATCTGCTTACGTTTTATTTGATTCGGGTGCGGATAGAAGCTATATGAGTAGAGATTTTTGTGCTAAATTAAGTTGTCCATTGATGCCTTTGGATAGCAAATTTTTACTCAAATTAGCAAATGGTAAATTAATTTCAGCAGATAATATATGTCGGAATCGAGAAATTAAACTGGTTAGCGAAACATTTAAGATTGACTTGATACCAGTAGAGTTAGGGAGTTTTGATGTGATAATCGGTATGGACTGGTTGAAAGAAGTGAAAGCAGAGATCGTTTGTTACAAAAATGCAATTCGCATTATACGAGAAAAAGGAAAACCCTTAATGGTGTACGGAGAAAAGGGCATCACGAAGCTACATCTTATTAGTAATTTGAAGGCACAAAAACTAATAAGAAAAGGTTGCTATGCTGTTCTAGCACACGTCGAGAAAGTACAAACTGAAGAAAAGAGCATCAATGATGTTCCCGTCGCAAAAGAATTTCCCGATGTATTTCCGAAAGAATTACCGGGATTACCCCCACATCGATCAGTTGAATTTCAAATAGATCTTGTACCAGGAGCTGCACCTCATGCTCCTTACAGACTCGCACCCAGCGAGATGAAAGAACTGCAAAGCCAATTACAAGAACTTTTAGAGCGTGGTTTCATTCGACCAAGCACATCACCGTGGGGAGCTCCTGTTTTGTTTGTCAAGAAGAAAGATGGTACATTCAGGTTGTGTATCGACTACCGAGAGTTGAACAAACTTACCATCAAGAACCGCTACCCACTACCGAGAATCAACGACTTATTTGATCAACTACAAGGCTCGTCTGTTTATTCAAAGATTGACTTACGTTCCGGGTATCATCAAATGCGGGTGAAAGAAGATGATATTCCAAAGACTGCTTTCAGAACACGTTACGGTCATTATGAGTTTATGGTCATGCAGTTTGGTTTAACTAATGCACCAGCTGTGTTCATGGACCTTATGAACCGAGTGTGTGGACCATACCTTGACAAGTTTGTCATTGTTTTCATTGATGACATACTTATTTACTCAAAGAATGACCAAGAACACGGTGAATATTTGAGAAAGGTGTTAGAAGTATTGAGGAAGGAAGAATTGTATGCTAAATTTTCAAAGTGTGCATTTTGGTTGGAAGAAGTTCAATTCCTCGGTCACATAGTGAACAAAGAAGGTATTAAGGTGGATCAGGCAAAGATAGAAACTGTTGAAAAGTGGGAAACCCCGAAAACTTCGAAACACATACGCCAGTTTTTAGGACTAGCTGGTTACTACAGAAGGTTCATCCAAGACTTTTCCAGAATAGCAAAACCCTTGACTGCATTAACGCATAAAGGGAAGAAATTTGAATGGAAGGATGAACAAGAGAAAGCGTTTCAGTTATTGAATAAAAAGCTAACTACGGCACCTATATTGTCATTGCCTGAATGGAATGATGATTTTGTGATTTATTGTGACGCATCAAAGCAAGGTCTCGGTTGTGTATTAATGCAACGAACGAAGGTGATTGCTTATGCGTCTAGACAATTGAAGATTCACGAACAAAATTATACGACGCTTGATTTGGAATTAGGCGCGGTTGTTTTTGCATTAAAGACTTGTAGGCACTACTTATATGGGGTCAAAAGTATTATATATACTGACCACAAAAGTCTTCAACACATATTTAATCAGAAACAACTGAATATGAGGCAGCGTAGGTGGATTGAATTATTGAATGATTACGACTTTGAGATTCGTTACCACCCGGGGAAGGCAAATGTGGTAGCCGACGCCTTGAGCAGGAAGGACAGAGAACCCATTCGAGTAAAATCTATGAATATAATGATTCACAATAACCTTACTACTCAAATAAAGGAGGCGCAACAAGGAGTTTTAAAAGAGGGAAATTTAAAGAATGAAATACCCAAAGGATCGGAGAAGCATCTTAATATTCGGGAAGACGGAACCCGGTATAGGGCTGAAAGGATTTGGGTACCAAAATTTAGAGATATGAGAGAAATGGTACTTAGAGAAGCTCATAAAACCAGATACTCAATACATCCTGGAACGGGGAAGATGTACAAGGATCTCAAGAAACATTTTTGGTGGCCGGGTATGAAAGTCGATGTTGCTAAATACGTAGGAGAATGTTTGACGTGTTCTAAGATCAAAGCTGAGCATCAGAAACCATCAGGTCTACTTCAACAACCCAAAATCCCGGAATGGAAATGGGAAAACATTACCATGGATTTCATCACTAAATTGCCAAGGACTGCAAGTGGTTTTGATACTATTTGGGTAATAGTTGATTGTCTCACCAAATTGGCACACTTCCTGCCAATAAGAGAAGATGACAAGATGGATAAGTTAGCACGACTGTATTTGAAGGAAGTCATCTCCATACATGGAATACCAATCTCTATTATCTCTGATAGGGATGGCAGATTTATTTCAAGATTCTGGCAGACATTACAGCAAGCATTAGGAACTTGTCTAGACATGAGTACTGCCTATCATCCACAAACTGATGGGTAGAGCGAAAGGACGATACAAACGCTTGAAGACATGCTACGAACATGTGTTATTGATTTCGGAAACAGTTGGGATCGACACCTACCGTTAGCAGAATTTTCCTACAACAACAGTTATCATTCTAGTATTGAGATGGCGCCGTTTGAGGCACTTTATGGTAGAAAGTGTAGGTCTCCAATTTGTTGGAATGAAGTGGGGGATAGACAGATTACGGGTCCAGAGATAATACAAGAAACTACCGAAAAAATCATCCAAATTCAACAAAGATTGAAAACCGCCCAGAGTCGACAAAAGAGCTACGCGGACAGTAAAAGAAAAGATATAGAGTTTGAAATTGAAGAAATGGTCATGCTTAAGGTTTCACCTTGGAAAGGCGTTGTTCGATTTGGTAAACGGGAGAAACTAAATCCAAGGTACATTGGACCATTCAAGATTATAGATCGTGTCGGACCAGTAGCTTACCAACTGGAGCTACCTCAACAACTCGCAGCTGTACATAACACTTTCCACGTCTCAAATTTGAAGAAATGTTTTGCTAAAGAAGATCTCACTATTCCGTTGGACGAAATTCAAATCAATGAAAAACTTCAATTCATTGAAGAACCCGTCGAAATAATGGATCGTGAGGTTAAGAGACTTAAACAAAACAAGATACCGATTGTTAAGGTTCGATGGAATGCTCGTAGAGGACCCGAGTTCACCTGGGAGTGTGAAGATCAGATGAAGAAGAAATACCCGCATCTTTTTCTAGAAGATTCGTCAACACTGTCAACAGCTTAAAATTTCGGGACGAAATTTATTTAACGGGTAGGTACTGTAGTGACCTGAACTTTTCCATGTTTATATATATTAAATGAAATTGATATTTACATGATTAAGTGTTTCCAACATGTTATGCAATCAAACTTATTAAGACTTGATTAATTGGAATAGGCTTCATATAGACAAATGACCACCCAAGTTGACCGGTGATTCACGAACGTTAAAATTGTAAAAACTATACGATGACATATATATGGTTATATATATAGTTAACATGATTTTATTATAAGTATGTATCTCATTACTTATTTTAACAATGAGTTATATACATAAAAATGAGACTATTAAATTAAGAAACTCGAAAACGATATATAACGATTATCGTTTTAACGTCTTACTAGGTACATATGAATCATATTAAGATATTGATACACTTGGTTAATTATGTTAAATGATAAGTAAATATATCATTAAGTGTATTAACAATGAACTACATATGTAAAAATAAGACTACTAACTTAATGATTTTGAAACGAGACATATATGTAACGATTATCGTTGTAACGACATTTAATGTATATAGATCATATTAAGAGATATTCGTACATCATAATATCATGATAATATAATAATTTAAAATCTCATTTGATATTATAAACATTGGGTTAACAACATTTAACAAGATCGTTAACCTAAAGGTTTCAAAACAACATTTACATGTAACGACTAACGATGGCTTAACGACTCAGTTAAAATGTATATACATGTAGTGTTTTAATATGTATTCATACACTTTTGAAAGACTTCAAGACACTTATCAAAATACTTCTACTTAACAAAAATGCTTACAATTACATCCTCGTTCAGTTTCATCAACAAATCTACTCGTATGCACCCGTATTCGTACTCGTACAATACACAACTTTTAGATGTATGTACTATTGGTATATACACTCCAATGATCAGCTCCTAGCAGCCCATGTGAGTCACCTAACACATGTGGGAACCATCATTTGGCAACTAGCATTAAATATCTCATAAAATTATAAAAATATGAGTAATCATTCATGACTTATTTACATGAAAACAAAATTACATATCCTTTATATCTAATCCATACACCAACGACCAAAAACACCTACAAACACTTTCATTCTTCAATTTTCTTCATCTAATTGATCTCTCTCAAGTTCTATCTTCAAGTTCTAAGTGTTCTTCATAAATTCCAAAAGTTCTAGTTTCATAAAATCAAGAATACTTCCAAGATTGCAAGTTTACTTCCAAGTTTTCTAAATCCATTCCAAGTAATCATCCAAGATCAAGAAACCTTTGTTACTTATAGTAGGTTATCTTTCTAATACAAGGTAATAATCATATTCAAACTTTAATTCAATTTCTATAACTATAACAATCTTATTTCGAGTGGAAATCTTACTTGAAATTGTTTTCGTGTCATGATTCTGCTTCAAGAACTTTCATGCCATCCAAGGATCCTTTGAAGCTAGATCCATTTTTCTCATTTCCAATAGGTTTATCCAAGGAACTTGAGGTAGTAATGATGTTCATAACATCATTCGATTCATACATAAAAGCTGTCTTATTCAACGTTATAAACTTGTAATCACTAGAACATAGTTTAGTTAATTCTAAACTTGTTCGCAAATAAAGTTAATACTTCTAACTAGACTCTTAAAATCAACTAAACACATGTTCTATATCTATATGATATGCTAACTTAATGATTTAAAACCCGAAAACACGATAAACACCATAAAACTGGATATACGCCGTCGTAGTAAAACCGGGGGCTGTTTTGGTTGGGATAATTAAAAGCTAAGAAGAACTTTGATTTAAAAGCTATACTTCTGGAAAAATGATTTTTCTTATGAACATGAAACTATATCCAAAAATCATGGTTAAACTCAAAGTGAAAGTATGTTTTTCAAAATGGTCATCAAGATGTCGTTCTTTCGACGGAAATGACTACCTCTTTCAAAAATGACTTGTAACTTGTATTTCCGACTATAAACTTATACTTTTTCTATTTATATTCATAAATTTAAGTTCAATACGAAACTGTGGCCACTGGAATCACTCAAAACGGATTAGAAACGAAGAAATGGCGAGTAAAACAAGATTGATAAAAACTACTCATTTTACCTACGTGAAAGTTAGTAATAAATCTATTCCAACCATAACCTAATCAACTTATATTGTATATTATGTAATCTTGAGATACCATAGACACGTATACAATGTTTCGACCTATCATGTCTACCCATATATATATATATATATATATATATATATATATATATATATATATATATATATATATATATATATATATATATATATTGCGGAACAACCATAGACACTCTATATGTGAATGTTGGAGTTAGCTATACAGGGTTGAGGTTGATTCCAAAATATATATATAGTTTGAGTTGTGATCAATACTGAGATACGTATACACTGGGTCGTGGATTGATTCAAGATAATATTTATCGATTTATTTCTGTACATCTAACTGTGGACAACTAGTTGTAGGTAACTAACGAGGACAGCTGACTTAATAAACTTAAAACATCAAAATGTATTAAAAGTATTGTAAATATATTTTGAACATACTTTGATATATATGTATATATTGTTATAGGTTTGTGAATCAACCAGTGGCCAAGTCTTACTTCCCAACGAAGTAAAAATCTGTGAAAGTGAGTTATAGTCCCACTTTTAAAATCTAATATTTTTGGGATGAGAATACATGCAGGTTTTATAAATGATTTACAAAATAGACACAAGTACATGAAACTACATTCTATGGTTGAATTATCGAAATCGAATATGCCCTTTTTTATTAAGTCTGGTAATATAAGAATTAGGGAACAGACACCCTAATTGATGCGAATCCTAAAGATAGATCTATTGGGCTTAACAAACCCCATCCAAAGTACCGGATGCTTTAGTACTTCGAAATTTATATCATATCCGAAGGGTGTCCCGGAATGATGGAGATATTCTTATATATGCATCTTGTTAATGTCGATTACCAGGTGTTCACCATATGAATGATTTTTATCTCTATGTATGGGATGTGTATTGAAATATGAAATCTTGTGGTCTATTGTTACGATTTGATATATATAGGTTAAACCTATAACTCACCAACATTTTTGTTGACGTTTAAAGCATGTTTATTCTCAGGTGAATACTAAGAGCTTCCGCTGTTGCATACTAAAATAAGGACAAGATTTGGAGTCCATGTTTGTATGATATTGTGTAAAAACTGCATTCAAGAAACTGATTTCGATGTAACATATTTGTATTGTAAACCATTATGTAATGGTCGTGTGTAAACAGGATATTTTAGATTATCATTATTTGATAATCTACGTAAAGCTTTTTAAACCTTTATTTATGAAATAAAGGTTATGGTTTGTTTTAAAAATGAATGCAGTATTTGAAAAAATGTCTCATATAGAGGTCAAAACCTCGCAACGAAATCAATTAATATGGAACGTTTTTAATTAATAAGAACGGGACATTTCAGTATGGGCCATATCTTGACAAGTTTGTCATTGTTTTCATCGATGACATACTTATTTACTCAAAGAATGATCAAGAGCACGAATAACATTTGAGAAAAGTGCTAGAAGTATTGAGGAAAGAAAAACTGTACGCTAAGTTTTCAAAGTGTGCATTTTGGTTGGAAGAAGTTCAATTCCTCGGTCACATAGTAAACAAAGAAGGTATCCAGGTGGACCCGGCAAAGATCAAAACCGTTGAAAAGTGGGAAACTCCAAAAACTCCGAAGCATATACGTCAATTTTTAGGATTTGCTGGTTACTACAGAAGATTCATCCAAGATTTCTCCAAAATAGCAAAACCCTTGACTGCATTAACGCATAAAGGGAAGAAATTTGAATGGAAGGATGAACAAGAGAAGGCGTTTCAGTTATTGAAGAAAAAGCTAACTACGGCACCTATATTGTCATTGCCTGAAGGGAATGATGATTTTGTGATTTATTGTGACGCATCAAAGCAAGGTCTCGGTTGTGTATTAATACAACGAACGAAGGTGATTGCTTATGCGTCTAGACAATTGAAGATTCACGAGTAAAATTATACAACTCACGATTTGGAATTGGGTGCTGTTGTTTTTGCATTAAAGACTTGGAGTCATTATTTATATGGAGTCAAAAGTATTATATATACCGACCACAAAAGTCTCCAACATATATTTAATCAGAAGCAACTGAATATGAGACAACGCAGGTGGATTGAACTGTTGAATAATTATGATTTTGAGATTCAATACCACCCGGGGAATGCGAATGTGGTAGCTGACACTTTGAGTAGAAAGGACAGAGAACCTATACGGGTAAAAGCAATGAATATAATTATTCGTACTAACCTTACTACTCAAATAAAGGAGGCGCAACAGGGGGTTGTAAAAGAAGGAAAGTTGAAGAATGAGATACCCAAAGGATCAGAGAAACATCTTAATATTCGGGAAGACGGAACCAGATATAGGGCTGATAGAATTTGGGTACCATGGTTTGGAGATGTGAGAGAAATGGTACTTAAAGAAGCACATAAAACCAGATATTCAATACATCCCGGAGCGGGGAAGATGTATAAAGATCTCAAGAAACACTTTTGGTGGCCGGGTATGAAAGCCGATATTGCTAAATATGTAGGATAATGTTTGACGTGTTATAAGGTCAAAGCTGAACATCAGAAACCATCAGGTCTACTACAACAACCTGAAATCCTGGAATAAAAATGGGAAAACATTACCATGGATTTCATTACTAAATTGCCAAGGACTGCAAGTGGTTATGATACTATTTGGGTAATAGTTGATCGTCTCACCAAGTCAGCACACTTCCTGCCAATGAGAGAAGATGACAAAATGGAGAAGTTGGCGTGATTGTATTTGAAGGAGGTTGTCTCCAGACATGGAATACCCGTCTCTATTATCTCTGATAGGGACGGTAGATTTGTTTCAAGATTCTGGCAGACGTTGCAACAAGCATTGGGGACTCGTCTAGACATGAGTACTGCCTATCATCCACAAACTGATGGGCAGAGCGAAAGGACGATACAAACGCTTGAAGACATGCTACGAGCATGTGTTATTGATTTCGAAAACAGTTGGGATCAACACCTACCGTTAGTAGAATTTTTCTACAACAACAGTTATCATTCTAGTATTGAGATGGCGCCGTTTGAGGCACTTTATGGTAGAAATTGCAAGTCTCCGATTTGTTGGAATGAAGTGGGGGATAGACAGATTACGGGTCCGGAGATAATACAAGAAACTACCGAGAAAATCATCCAAATTCAACAACGATTGAAAACCGCCCAGAGTCGAAAAAAGAGCTATGCGGACAGTAAAAGAAAAGATATAGAGTTTGAAATTGGAGAAATGGTCATGCTTAAGGTTTCACCTTGGAAAGGCGTTGTTTGATTTGGTAAACGGGGGAAACTAAATCCAAGGTACATTGGACCATTCAAGATTATAGATCGTGTCGGACCAGTAGCTTACCAACTGGAGCTACATCAACAACTCGCGGCTGTACATAATACTTTCCACGTCTCGAATTTGAAGAAATGTTTTGCTAAAGAAGATCTCACTATTCCGTTGGACGAAATCCAAATCAATGAAAAACTTCAATTCATTGAAGAACCCGTCGAAATAATGGATCGTGAGGTTAAGAGACTTAAGCAAAACAAGATACTGATTGTTAAGGTTTGATGGAATGATCGTAGAGGACCCGAGTTCACCTGGGAGCGTGAAGATCAGATGAAGAAGAAATACCCGCATCTATTTCCAGAAGATTCGTCAACACCTTCAACAGCTTAAAATTTCGGGACGAAATTTATTTAACGGGTAGGTACTGTAGTGACCCGAACTTTTCCATGTTTATATATATTAATTGAGATTGATATTTACATGACTAAATGTTTCCAATGTGTTAAGCAATTAAACTTGTTAATACTTGATTAAATGAAATAAGTTTCATATAGACAATTGATCACCCAAGTTGACCGGCGATTCACGAACGTTACAAAATTGTAAAAACTACAGGTTGTGGTATATATAGACATATATATATGGTTTACATGAGATTATTATGAGTAAGTATCTCACTAAGTATATTAAAAATGTGTGATATACATAAGAAATGAGATTACTAAGTTAAGAAACTCGAAATGATATATATAACAATTATCGTTATGATAACGTTTACTAAATATATATGTATCATATTAAGATATTGATACACTATATTTAACATGATAAAATGATATTTAAATATATCATTAAGTGTGTTAACAATGAACTACATATGTAAAAACAAGACTACTAACTCAAGAATTACGAAACGAGACTTATATGTAACGATTATCGTTGTAACGATATTTTAATGTATATATCATATTAAGAGATATTCATACATCATAATATCATGATAATATAATAATTTAACATCTCATTTGATATAATAAACATTGGGTTAACAACATTAATCGAGATCGTTAACTTAAAGGTTTCAAAACAACACTTACATGTAACGACTAACGAAGACTTAACGACTCCATTAGAATGTATATACATGTTGTGTTTTGATATGTATTCTTACACTTTTGAAAGACTTTAAGACACATATCAAAGTACTTCTACTTAACAAAAATGCTTACAATTACATCCTCGTTCAGTTTCATCAACAATTCTACTCGTATGCACCCGTATTCGTACTCATACAATACACAGCTTTTAGATGTATGTACTATTGGTATATACACTCCAATGATAAGCTATTAGCAGCCCATGTGAGTCACCTAACACATGTGGGAACCATCATTTGGCAACTATCATGAAATATCTCATAAAATTATAAAAATATTAGTAATCATTCATGACTTATTTACATGAAAACAAAATTACATATCCTTTATATCTAATCCATATACCAACGACCAAAAACACCTACAAACACTTTCATTCTTCAATTTTCTTCATCTAATTGATCTCTCTCAAGTTCTTTCTTCAAGTTCTAAGTGTTCTTCATAAATTCCATAAGTATAGTTTCATAAAAATCAAGAATACTTCCAAGTTTGCAAGTCTACTTCCAAGCTTTCTAATCCATTCCAAGTAATCATTTAAGATGAAGGAACCTTTGTTATTTACAGTAGGTTATCTTTCTAATTCAAGGTAATATTCATATTCAAACTTTGATTCAATTTCTACAACTATAACAATCTTATTTCGAGTGAAAATCTTACTTGAACTGTTTTCGTGTCATGATTATGCTTCAAGAACTTTCAAGCCATCCGAGGATCCTTTGAAGCTAGATCCATTTTTCTCATTTCCAATAGTTTTATCCAGAAAACTTGAGGTAGTAATGATGTTCATAACATCATTCGATTCATACATATAAAGCTATCTTATTCGAAGGTTTAAACTTGTAATCACTAGAACATAGTTTAGTTAATTCTAAACTTGTTCGCAAACAAAAGTTAATCCTTCTAAATTGACTTTTAAAATCAACTAAACACATGTTCTATATCTATTTGATATGCTAACTTAATGATTTAAAACCTGGAAACACGATGAACAGCATAAAATCGGATATACGCCGTCGTAGTGAAACCGGGGGCTGTTTTGGTTTGGATAATTAAAAACTATGATAAACTTTGATTTAAAAGTTGTTCTTCTGGGAAAATGATTTTTCATATAAACATGAAACTATATTCAAAAATCTTGGTTAAACTCAAAGTGAAAGTATGTTTTTCAAAATGGTCATCAAGATGTCGTTCTTTCGAAGGAAATGACTACCTCTTTAGTAATTGACATGTAACTTAAATTTCTGACTATAAACCTGTACTTTTTCTATTTGGATTCTTAAATTAGAGTTCAATATAAAACCATAGCAATTTGATTCACTCAAAACGGATTTAAAATGAAGAAGTTATGGGTAAAACAAGATTGGATATTTTTGATCTTTTTAGCTATGGGAAATGTTTAACAAATCTATACAAATCATATCCTAGCTAACTTATATTGTATTATACATGTATTATAATATATTATGTAATCTTGGGATACCATAGACACGTATGCAAATGTTTTGACATATCATATCGACCCATGTATGTATATTATTTGGAACAACCATAGACACTCTATATGCAGTAATGTTGGAGTTAGCTATACAGGGTTGAGGTTGATTCCAAAAATATATATACTTTGAGTTGTGATTTAGCCTGAAACATGTATACACTGGGTCGTGGATTGATTCAAGATAATATATATCGATTTATTTCTGTACATCTAACTGTGGACAACTAGTTCTAGGTTACTAACGAGGACAGCTGACTTAATACACTCAAATCTTTAAAACATAATAAAAATGGTTGTAATTATATTTTGATCATACTTTGATATATATGTACATATTTGTATAGGTTTGTGAATCGATCCGTGGCCAAGTCTTATTTCCGAGGAAGAAAATATCTGTGAAAGTGAGTTATAGTCCCACTTTTAAAATCTAATATTTTTGGGATGAGAATACATGCAGGTTTTATAAATGATTTACAAAATAGACACAAGTACGTGAAACTACATTCTATGGTTGAATTATCGAAATCGAATATGCCCCTTTTTATTAAGTCTGGTAATCTAAGAATTCGGGAACAGACACCCTAATTGACGCGAATCCTAAAGATAGATCTATTGGGCCTAACAAACCCCATCCAAAGTACCGGATGCTTTAGTACTTCGAAATTTATATCATATCCGAAGGGTGTCCCGGAATGATGGGGATATTCTTATATATGCATCTTGTTAATGTCGGTTACCAGGTGTTCACCATATGAATGATTTTTATCTCTATGTATGGGATGTGTATTGAAATATGAAATCTTGTGGTCTATTGTTACGATTTGATATATATAGGTTAAACCTATAACTCACCAACATTTTTGTTGACGTTTAAAGCATGTTTATTCTCAGGTGAATACTAAGAGTTTCCGCTGTTGCATACTAAAATAAGGACAAGATTCGGAGTCCATGTTTGTATGATATATTTCTATTGTAAACCATTATGTAATGGTCGTGTGTAAACAGTATATTTTAGATTATCATTATTTGATAATCTACGTAATGTCTTTAAAACCTTTATTGATAAAATAAAGGTTATGGTTGTTTTAAAAATGAATACAGTCTTTGAAAAACGTCTCATAAAAAGGGCGCGAGTCGTGGAGCTCACCTGGACTCAAATCCCGATAAAAGCAAACGCAGTTTGATCGCAAAAATATCCATAATCTATCTCTCTCTCAATATATACGTAAATATATATATATATATATATATATATATATATATATATATATATATATATATATATATATATATAATTTATATTTTAATTTTAATTTTAATTTTAATTTTAATTTTAATTTTAATAATAAGGGTATGTGAGCGAATGTTGTAAGGGTGTAAGTTGAAATTCTGTCCGTGTAACGCTACTCTATTTTTAATCATTGTAAGTTATGTTCAACCTTTTTAAATTAATGTCTCGTAGCTAAGTTATTATTATGCTTATTTAAGCCAAAGTAATCATGATGTTGGGCTAAAATATTAAAATTGGGTAATTGGGCTCTGTACCATAATTGGGGTTTGGACAAAAGAACGACACTTGTGGAAATTAGACTATGGGCTTTATATTTGTTTAATTAAATGATAGTTTGTTAATTTAATATAAAGATTTACAATTGGACGTACCTATAAATAACCATATACACTCGATCGGACACGATGGTCGGGATATTTATAAGTACTATTAATCGTTCATTTAACCGGACACGGGAATGGATTAATAGCTAATGGACTTATTAAAACAGGGGTGAATTATATACAAGGACACTTGGTGTAATTATAGTTTAAGTCCCCAATTACTTGGAATATTTGACTTCGGATATAAGGATAATTTGACGAGGACACTCGCACTTTATATTTATGATTGATGGACTGTTATGGACAAAACCAGACGGACATATTGAATAATCCAGAACAAAGGACAATTAACCCATGGTAATAAACTAAAATCAACACGTCAAACATTATGATTACGGAAGTTTAAATAAGCATAATTCCTTTATTTCATATTTAATTGCACTTTTAATTATCGCACTTTAATTTATTGTCATTTTAATTATTGTACTTTTTAATTATCGCAATTTTATTTATCGTCATTTTATTTATCGCACTTTTATTTATCGCAATTTCATTATCGTTATTTACTTTAATCTTAAAATTAAGTTATATTTATTTTTAATATTTTACATTAGGTTTTAACTGCGACTAAAGTTTTAAAATCGACAAACCGGTCATTAAACGGTAAAAACCCCATTTTATAATAATAATACTACTCCTATATATATATTTTTATACA
Source organism: Rutidosis leptorrhynchoides (assembly GCF_046630445.1). Taxonomy (NCBI): domain Eukaryota; kingdom Viridiplantae; phylum Streptophyta; class Magnoliopsida; order Asterales; family Asteraceae; genus Rutidosis; species Rutidosis leptorrhynchoides. The sequence continues at coordinate 480,571,948 of NC_092336.1, forward strand.
AATATAGTTTTTAAAAATATAGCGTTTAACTTGGCGAGTTCCCTGTGGATGAACCGGACTTACTAAATACTACACTACTGTACAATTAGGTACACTGCCTATAAGTGTTGTAGCAAGGTTTAGGTATTTCCACTCTATAAATAAATAAATAACTTGTGTAAAATTGTATCTCATTTAATAGTATTTTGTAGTAAATATATAACTATTTTGTATACACCTCGCATAACATCAAGTATTTTTGGCACCGCTGCCGGGGACTTGCTTAAACGCCTGAAGCGAAACGCTATATATATATTAAAAAAAAGATTCTTAGTATACTTTTGTAAAAAATACGCTTTTGTAAAAATACGTTTTAATTATTAAAAATACAAAAATATAAAAAGAAAATATAAAAAAAATCTATATATTTGTTTTTAAGAGTTGTTAAATATATATAAAGTTAAAAAGTATTTTTATTTTAGTTTTTAAAATTAAATTTTTATCTAAGTTATATTTATATTTTATATAATCTAAAAACAGGAAAAAAAAATTAATAAAACACTCGGCATGGTACTGTTGCAGCCCAGATTCTGGCCCGAAACCCTAGCCCATGCGATTGCATGGAAATATAACTTCGAAGCCATGCGATCGCATGGCTTGAAAAGACAGGCCTGGTAACCTCAGCCGACAGTTTAGGGTTTAATTTAATTATAATTATTATAATTAAAACCCTAATTAGGGTTATTTATTTAATTATTTAGTATTACTTAATTATTTAGTATTAGTTTTAATTAATTTGTATTTTTAAGTTTAATTAGTTTTATTAATATATAAAAATTAATACTTTTATAAATAAATATAAAAATAATATTTTTATAAAAATAAATAATTTTATCACTATCTATATCTTTTTATATTTCGTATCTTTTTAATCGTTAAAGCATATTTTTGTTATTTTTCGCTCGTAATTAGTTTTAAGTCATAGTTTTTGCCATAGTTATTTTTATTTCTGGATTTTTAGGCTTTGCCGTAAAATCCCTTAAGTGCTTTTTCTTTATACTAAGATTTAAGTGCTTTAGAATTTTGCGACACCGTTTTAAAATTTTAGTACCTTTTTAAGTTATTGTCGTTTTGGATATAGAATTCCTTTTAAGCTTTAATACCTTTAGACGTAAGTTTTAATTTTTAGAATTCTAAGTTTCGACGCTTTATTTTCTTATTTTTATTTTTCGACTGTTTGTTTTTCGACATTTGTTTTCCGATTTTTATTTTTCGACGTTTTTCGACGCGCTCTTTTTCTTTCTTATTTCTCGACGCTCTAGTTTTTAGGACATAGAATTTTCTATTTCTTCCCTAAAATTTCTTTAAATTTCAACGAAAAATTATTTTAAGTGGTTAAATTGATAGACATCCAAAATTTTCTGGTTCGTAATAATAGTTGGATTTGTTAGTGGCGAGTTGTGAGCTTCCGATTTAAAGGGTCCTGGCTACCTGCTGCATCTATTGGCTATTCGAAACGTAGGCAAAATCAGAAAAATGTATTATTTGATAACTTATATAATTTTTATTTTTATAACTAATAGGATATTCAGTGAATGCACCGAGCAAAACGTTCACCACCTTTTATACGTTCACCACCTGTAACTCGATTGTAACAACCCAACCCGTAATCCTTACGATAATTTTTTTTATATACTACACAATTACACGCCAATTAAATATGTAACCCATTTCACGAGTTCTATTTAAAACGTACAACAATTAATTGTTTACAATAGGCACGAGGGCCATGAATAAAGTTTAGTACAAGTTTGACCCATTACAAATGATAGTTTATAAACCAAACGATGTTCCGAGCATGGTTTGGGACTAAACTACCCAAAACTAGGCCAACTTCCAAAAGCTCCAACATAACAACAACAAGGGACACCTAGTGCCCAACGACCCCCTTGCCCTTGCCCGCGCCTGCATCTAAAAAGATAAACAACGAGAGGGGTAAGCAAAGCTTAGTGAATGCAATAATTATACACATACATATATAACCTACTTACATGCAATCACATACACAATTACCTCATACACGCTAGCAATTTAAAAGACATACCAACGCAAGGCATAACGCTAAATCTCCAAGACCACAAGCTAGCATAACGATAACATATATAACTCGAATATTGTGAAAACACCACACAACAAATACATAACCATGGTTAACCAATAGTACAAGGAATGGTACTTCGAGTTTCCCATTGGTGTTCCCAACAACCGTTAGCGTACAACGAATTATAACACTAACCACGGAGTGGTATCGATCGCCCGAACTTTAAACCCACCCGTCACGTGTAATGTGGTATCGAACGCCCTAACTTTAGACCCACGCTACATGCCCACACACATACATGACATGGCATCGAACGCTCGAACTTAAATCCATATCATATATTGACCCAATGTGGTATCGACCGCCCGAACTTAAACCCACATCGAATCTCGTACAAGTAAATACATTATATACACATATGCATAATCATTCCACTCACCTCAAGATTCTTGTGGAAGCTAACCGAGCTTGCAACCCTTCAATGTAATGTACCTATTACATTATGCATTTATTAACATACAATCAAGTTGTATTAAATGCCAACTTCTATCCCTTGAGCATTTAATGACCCTATTGCATTAAATGACTCACTACACCAAAACCGCCCATTAATGACCATTCCTTGTCATAAATCACTAAAAGCTAGTGATTAGGGTCTATTAACATCAACTAACATAAACTTGGTGTATTTCATACCCATTTTACCCAATTAGTTCAACTTTGACTCATATGACCCATTTTGACACTTACACATTCAAACTTTGTCAAACATGACCTATTCACAATCTCAACAATATTTAACAAGTGTATTTAATGCTTACAACACCATTAACACTTACAAACCCCATTTCATTAGACCAAACCCTAGGTTATGGTAATTAGGGTTTCCTTTCAACAATCTAACCCAAAAACCACCCATTTAACCCTCAAATGGGTCACACGAGTTCCATATGAACCAAACCCTAGCTTAAACTAAATGAAACTCAAAACTTAGAGCTAGAACTTACCAAGACTATGAACGTGTAGCTAGAGATACGATGAACAACTTTAATTCTTGCTCCTAGGGTTGATTCACAACTCTTCACCTTCAAATCTCAAAATTAAACTTAGTGGGTTTTATGTTTTGGGAGGAATATGTGGAAGAAAATGGAAAAGAAAATGAGAAATGGAGAACAAGTGGTTGAGATTAAAGGCTCCAATCTGATCTATACGCGTGATGTGGTAGCGTGGGGGTACGTGATAGTACTATATTTTACTACGAAATACGTTACAAATTACACAAGTTTTAATTATTTATTTACAAATGGGATATACCTAAACCTTGCTACAACACTATAGGCAGTGTACTTAATCGTAGAGTAGTATAGTTTTTAGTAAGTCCGGTTCGTTCCACAGGGAGCGGGCTTATTGCACACTATATTTTTAAACAACTATATTTGTACAAAATATATATAATTACATATAATAATATATAAAAGGGGGTTTACCGTTTAATGACCGGTTTGTCGATTTATATTTTAAGCGAAGCGTATAGTAAATGACGATATTTAAATAACAATATAAAATAAATAACAATAATTAAAATGACAATAAATAAAAGTACGAGGAAAAATGAAATAAAATATATTATGCTTATTTAAACTTCCGTAACCATGATGTTTGATGTGTTGATTTTAGTTATATGCCCATGGGTTAATTGTCCTTTGTCCTGGATTATTTAATATGTCCATCTGGTTTTTGTCCATAACAGTCCATCGGTCATAAATTTAAAGTGCGAGTGTCCTCGTCAAATTATTCTTATACCCGAAGTCAAATATTCCAACTAATTGGGGACTTAAACTGTAACAAGGTTTTAATACTTTGTTATCAATTATGCCAAGTGTCCTTGTACATAATTTCACCCTTGTTTTAATAATTCTAGTGACTATTAATCCATTCCCGTGTCCGGTTAAATGAACGATTATTCGTACATATAAATACCCCGCCCATCGTGTCCGATCGAGTGTATATGGTTATTTATAGGGACGTCCAATTGTAAATCTTTATATTAAAATTAACAAACTATCATTTAGTTAAACAAATATAAAGCCCATTAATAGCCCATAGTCTAACTTCCACAAGTGTCGTTCTTTTGTCCAAACCCCAATTATGGTACAAAGCCCAATTACCCCGTCTTTAATATTTAGTCCAACATCATGATTACTTTGGCTCAAATAAGCATAATAATAACTTAAATACGAGACATTAATTTAAAAAAGAGAACATAACTTACATTGAGTATTTATCGCGTAGTGTTACACGGACAGAATTCCGACTTCAAAACCCGTAAAATAACTTTTACATAACCCAAACTAAACTAATATAACACTAATCTATACTATATATATATATATATACATATATATATATATACATATATATATATATACATATATATATATATATATATATATATACATATATATATATTATATATTTATTTATATTATACTACAGAGTATTATTATTTATTATATTTTTACTCGGCAGAATGCATGGCCTTTTATAGGGATTTCTGATTTTTCAAACTCCGCGAGTCGTGGAGTTTTTGTCCTTCAAACTCCGCGAGTCGTGGAGTTTGATTTTCCAGCTCACATCAATTTGGATCTTAGCTTTGCCGACATAATATATAAATAAATATAATATATAAATAATTTTAAGAATTATTTAAATATTATATTATATTTATGTGCATAGTTGACTTGTAATTTTTAGTCCGTTGCGTCGAGCGTTGAGAGTTGACACATGTCCCGGTTCCGGATTTTCGAACGTCCTTGCGTATTATTTTATATCGTGTACTTTGCGTTCCGCAACTTGTACTCTTGTCATTTTTAGACGTTTCTCATCAATAAATTGAACCACTTGAATTGTATCTTGTACATTTGAGCTTTTTGGTCATTTGCGTCTTCAAATCGTCGTTATCGCCTTTTGTCTTCGCACTTATTTAATATAAACGATTACAACTTAAAATAGGACAATTACAACTAAATAATTTACATATTGGGAGGATATTGCTACTAAATATATGTTCATCTGGAGCACTATCAAATATCCCCACACTTGAACGTTGCTTGTCCTCAAGCAATACATAACTTGAAATAATATAATACATCACACGAATCACTTCTTTATTCTTCACACTTTATACATCAGTGATTTTGAGATGGCGGTATAAACAATGATAGTAACGATAGAACCATGGTTAAAGGTGGGTGTGTCATCCACAGTTGCCTCGGGTTTAGGTCAACGATACTTGCAATCAAATAGCCGATTTACTTTCGGTTTCCAAAGCAAAGTGCACATTTGAAAGGCGGTTTACAGTCCCACATGACTATGAAAATTTAGATCCGTTAGGAAATTGGATCTTTATGAAAACATTTGATCTTTTGAAAATTCAATCTAGCTTTTACCCTAGACAAGTTTTCTGGAATAACCCTTCACCGGTGTTTGCAAAATATTTTTGTGGGTTGTGTGGGTTTCAGATTTGAAAATTTTAGCTCAACACTTGTGGTTTTGTGTTACCCACTTGCTAACCTTGTATTAGGAAAGCAACACGTCCAGTTCACTTGTCCCGTATATTACCTTTCGATAAACTACCGTCCGGTTGTAAAGGAAAGCGATGAACAAGCAACTGTTAAGGCAATGTCCCGTGACTTGCTTTTGATTATGGTCTATAAACGTGTCGGATGCTAGTAATATCCTTTGTAGGAGCAATAGTAAAGATCATCCTATGATTTTTCGGTCTGGCACAAGATCCTTTCTTCGACCATTCTATGCAAACCACCGTTCTTACGGTTGACACCCGATTTGGTTCAGGTGACCTAATGAATTCCAGGTGAATTCCTAGGATTTTACGTTCAATGGTAATGAACGCATTGAAAATAGGTTTTCAGAAAACAAATCGGTTTGTAATTTTTGATCAAAATATTTTCTCGTTCAAGCTCGAGTTTAGATATCATTGAATTCCATGAGTTTGAATTCTCAATCTTTAAGGTCAATCTCAAGGATTGAGTAATATCAGTCTTAAAAGATGATTTTTGATCTTTTAAGGAGATTATCCTTTCTGGGGATCTGATTCATTAGTCTTATCAAGCTAATTTGCACGGTGCCCCCCATTGTACGAGATAAATCCTTCTCATGGTTAGGATAAATCTGACCACTTGGCGACCCTGTTTGATGTTGAGGTCCGTAGATTTCCTGTTGATTTTAGAGATGACTTTTCTAGATTTTTCGTCAACCTACAGCTGGTCTGGACGACAACTTCATGACCTAAATCAAGAAGCGCGTTTCTTTTTTGGAAGACTTTACTTCCTTTTAATGATGAAATTGATTCATCTTGTAGATCCATCTTTTCTTTCAAATATATTAAAGTAAATCGGGTAAAACTGATTAAAATCGTCCAAAACAAAAGTACCTGCAATAACTTTACAGAAACATGTGATAGATAGTTTTTAATTGAATAACTTGGTACATTCTCCCCACACTTAGTTTCTTTCTTTGCCTTTTTATTCTCCTTTATTCCATTTTAAATGAATTCAATCGTTTTAGGGTGTTTCTCAATTTATGTCCTTTCCGAGGTAACGATAATTTCGGTATTAACACCTAGTTTTCATCGTTTATAAATATGTATAAAGATGATTTTGACTTCATTTAGTTTAAAATTTTTCAAATTTTCACAAAATTTGGCAAATAAACAAAGTGCAAACCCGAGAGAATTTATAACCCTTCCCCACACTTGAGATCATGCAATGCCCTCATTTGCATGAAATCAGACTATAATTATAAATTCATGAGGGTGATTAGGGTAGAAAAGTAATTAAAAATACCCAGTTTGTAATTACAAAGCTCGTCGAATGATAAATGGCGCGCCTCATCGTTCATTCCTTCATGTTTTATCACACATATTTTTCTTCAAAAACGGTTGCTTTTCTGAACTGTTTGCTAATCTTTAAAAATGCGTCTTTTACCCTAATTTATTATGCATGTTTATTAACGAGTTATGCACTAACCCGAACCCCTAATTTAACGTTAAGTGGGGTTAAACTTCCCCACACTTAGCTGACGACATGTGAAGTCGGTAGAATAAGTTCCAAGAATTAAAATAGTGAGCCAGTTATTTACATCTCGGGTGGTATATATTATATCAATGGGTTTAAAGTTTAGACCCACCCGATCGTCACTACTTAATTCTTTTTTAAGTGTAGCTTTTAGTAAATGGATATGTCTCTTTTCTGGTTCTTGGTCAAATGGATCGATATACACCGACATACATATTTCTATAGGGTGGAAAATTCCTAACATTTCCTTCTGTTTATTCTCAGGATCAAAGTTTTCACCTCTATTACCCAATTGGGTGAAATCCGAGGTGTCATTATCTATTACAGCTCGTAGTTCATTTCCGGTAGATGACTCGTCTATTGAGAATATTGGGTTGGAAGGTTGTGGAATGGTGAAGTTCGGTTTGGCCTCGGGGGTAAAATTTTCAACGTTATCGTATTCCCAAGAGTACCAATTTGTCACCCTTACTTCTTCTTTATCCATTGATGGATCGATGATTTCGTCGGTAGAGGCTAATGTGTCGATATGTTGTGAAATTGGTAAGACTGAATAAAAAGTATCATCGGGATAGTTGGTGATTTCGGAGCTCTCGAATTCATCAAAATTCGATGATATGAGATTTTCTTGCACACGACTCCTCAGATCAACAGGTGTGTAGTCTGATAGAGTTTCAGCTTGCCGGTTTACAAACTCTCTCATTTGTTCATTTTGAGCATTGAGTTCTTCGAGTTTGATTTTCATATTGTCTAATAAATTTTCAGACACATAATTTTCCTCGTCTACTGGTTGTTGAGTTTGGAAATATTCTTGGTAATAATCCCAATTTGAATTGTATTCTTCATAATCATTCCATTCAGGTTCTGTGGGTGCGTGATTTTCCATAGGAACGTAATAATAACATTCCCATGTTGAGTGATAATCTCCACAGATTTCACAACCAGTTATTGTTTCGTCATTCGTGATCCAAGATTGACCGAACGAATTGTCATCAACACCCGTTTGAGAGTATTGATTTAATTGATTTTGGATATCAAAAAGAGTTTCCATAGCCTTGTTTTCAAAATTTTCCATTTTATTGCGATGGCCAAATTTTAGCTACAATGTGGTGCATTTACTAATTATCCTATTAGTTATAAAAATAGAAAAACTTATATAAGTTGTCCAATGAATAGACTTTTCTGCTTTTGCCCACGTTTCGAATAGCCAAAAGATGCAGCAGGGAGCCAGAACCCTTTAAATCGGAAGCTCACAACTCAGCCACTAACAAATCCAACTATTACTACGAAGCAGAAAATTGTCAACGTCCATTAATTTAACCACTTAAATAATTTTTCTTTCCGTTTGAGATATTAGATAAGAAATAGAGAAAATTTCTAAGTCCTAAAAACTAAAGCGTCGAGAAATAAGAAAGAAAAAAAATGCGCGTCGAAAAACGTCGAAAAATAAAAATAAGAAAGAAAAACGTCGAAACTTAAAAGTCTAAAAATTATATCTAAAAAGTTGCGCCTAAAGGTCTAAAGGTAAATGCAATTTTATTCAGAAAACGGCAATTACTTAAAGGCACTAAAATCTATTTAAAACTAAAGCGAAAAACGGCGTCGCAAAATTCCAAAGCGTCTAAATCTTAATCTAAAGAAAAAGCACTTAAGGGATTTTACGGCAAAGCCTAAGAATCTATACATATAAAATAACTACGGAAAAACTAATTTTAAAACTAATTGCGAACGAAAAATATACAAAATATTACGATTACACTAAATAAAAGGATACAAATTATAAAAAGTGATAAAATTACTTATTTTTATAAAAAATATTATTTTTATATTTTTATTTTTATATTTTATAAAAGTATTAACTCTTTATATATTAAAACTAAATATAATTAATTATTTAATTATAACTAATTAATTTAAAAACTTAAACTAAATAATAATAATAATAAATTAATTAGGGTTAAATAATAATAATAATTAATAATACCCCGTAATTAATGCGAAATAGGGTTTCTGGGTGCGCCTGTCAAGGTGGCTCCGCGAGTCGTGGAGTTTTAAGCCTGCAAACTCCGCGAGTCGTGGAGTTTGAAAAACGTGTTTTTTTTTAAATTTTATATTGTTTTTCTAAAAATATATATAAATATATTTATACAAAAATAAATTAAAAATATAGCGTTTAGCCCAATTATGGTACAAAGCCCAATTACCCCGTCTTTAATATTTAGTCCAACATCATGATTACTTTGGCTCAAATAAGCATAATAATAACTTAAGTACGAGACATTAATTTAAAAAGGAGAACATAACTTACATTGAGTATTTATCGCGTAGTGTTACACGGACAGAATTTCGACTTCAAAACCCGTAAAATAACTTTTACATAACCCAAATTAATCTAATATAACACTAATCTATACTATATATATATATATATATATATATATATATATATATATATATATATATATATATATATATATATATATATTATACTACAGAGTATTATTATTATTTATTATGTTTTTACTCGGCAGAATGCATGGCCTTTTATAGGGATTTCTGATTTTTCAAACTCCGCGAGTCGTGGAGTTTTTGGCCTTCAAACTCCGTTAGTCGTGGAGTTTGATTTTCCAGCTCACATCAATTTGGATCTTAGCTTTGCCGACATAATATATAAATAAATATAATATATAAATAATTTTAAGAATTATTTAAATATTATATTATATTTATGTGCATAGTTGACTTGTAATTTTTAGTCCGTTGCGTCGAGCGTTGAGAGTTGACTCATGTCCTGGTTTCGGATTTTCGAACGTCCTTGCGTATTATTTTATATCGTGTACTTTGCGTTCCGCAACTTGTACTCTTGTCATTTTTAGACGTTTCTCATCAATAAATTGAACCACTTGGATTGTATCTTGTACATTTGAGCTTTTTGGTCATTTGCGTCTTCAAATCGTCGTTTTCGCCTTTTGTCTTCGCACTTACTTAATATAAACGATTACAACTTAAAATAGGACAATTACAACTAAATAATTTACATATTGGGAGGATATTGCTACTAAATATATGTTCATTTGGAGCACTATCAACGCGAAAAGACCAAATTGCCCCTAAACCCTATTTAATTTGAGTGGAATTCGGAGTCTGAACTGCAGATGTGCCGCGGCGCGGCTCGTTTGTCGCGGCGCGACATAAAGAAGGAAAAACCACCCTTCTTAACTCAAGTTCTGATCTGGATTTGCTTTGATTGTCGCGTCGCGGCCCCATTCCTCGCGGCGCGACATTGGCCTGTTCCTGGTCACTTCGACAACAAATCATAAAACAAAGGTTCAAACACAAGCACAACAACTTTCACCCTTCCTATGCACGTCTAAACCTCGACCTTAAGTCTCACACGACTCGACGCCAAACACGACACATTCATATACGCGTACACGCACGCATTTGAATATACCTATATATATATATATACACACATATACATATATGCACTTACACCTAACTAACACTTTAGTTCATTTAATCACATGACGAGTAAGTTATAAGTGTACTATTGATTAAGTACGTACCTTTAGACGCGCACGGGAAAACGGGGTGTTACATCGATCAAGACATCTAGCCAATATTGTCGCCGTTGATTTTTCTTTAGAATCGTCATCAAGCCGACCAAATACTCCAATTCAAATTTACGATAATCCATTTTTTAAACCCGACCTCACAATTGAGAATCCGGAGGATATTCAGGGACAATTCAGAGATCCTGAACCACTAATCTTTCCTCCAGAACCACCAATCATTCAACCAGAAATTGTTGAGGAACAACCCATTAAATCAGAATCCTCTAGTGATTCAGATTCAACAAACTCAATAATGGAAAATCTAGAACCTCTAAGTATGGAAGACCGAATGAGAGCTAAACGCACTGACCAAGGTCACGCAATTACTCAACCAGACATTAATGCGCCAGATTATGAAATCAAAGGACAAATCCTACACATGGTAACTAATCAATGCCAATTTAGTGGTGCGCCGAAGGAAGATTCAAATGAACATCTTCAAACCTTTAATATGATCTGTACTTTATTCAAAATAAGAGAAGTGGAGGATGAACAGATATATCTCATGTTATTTCCCTGGACTTTAAAGGGAGAAGCCAAAGATTGGTTAGAATCGTTACCTGAAGGGGTGATTGATACATGGGATGTTTTAGTTGAAAATTTTCTTAAACAATTCTTTCTGGCATCTAAAGCCGTGAGACTTCAAGGAGAAATTGTTACGTTCACACAAAAGCCAAATGAAACTCTATATAAGGCGTGGACAAGATTTGGAAAGTTATTGAGAGGATGTCCGCAACATGGTTTAGACACTTGTCAAATAGTACAAATATTCTACCAAGGATGTGACATCACTACACGAAAAGACATCGATATAGCAGCTGGTGGTTCCATTATGAAGAAAACCGCAACTGACGCTTATAAAATTATTGATAACACTAATTCCCACTCACATGAGTGGCATCAAGAAAAAGATATCGTTAGATCATCTAAAGCAGCTAGAGCCGATTCTAGCCATGACTTTGATTCCATTTCCGCAAAGATAGATGCTGTCAAGAGACGAATGGAAAAGATGACTAAGGATATTCACTCAATAAGAATTAGTTGTGAGCAGTGTGGAGGACCACATTTGACAAAAGATTGTCTCAGTATTGAACAAACAATGGAACAAAGAGAGAATGTTTCATACATGAACCAAAGGCCTGGAAATAATTATCAGAATAATTATCAACCGCCAAGACCGATCTACAATCAAAACCAAAATTATAACTGAAATATTCCATACGACAACCAACAAGGTCCTAGCAATCAACAAGTATCCAACAATACTTACAATCAGCAAAGACCTATTTTTCAAAATAAACCACCATAAACCGATGATAAAAAGCCAAATTTAGAACATGTGATGTCGAAGCTAGTTGAATCTCAAACGCAGTTTTTCACATCTCAGAAACAAACCAATGAACAAAATGCTCAAGCATTTAGAAATCAACAAGCTTCTATTCAAAATTTGGAACAAGAAGTGAGCAACCTAGCAAGGTTAATAGGTGAAAGAAAACCGGGAAGTCTACCTAGCGATATAAATGCTAACCCCCAGAATGAAACAGCTAAAGCCATTACCACAAGAAGTGGTATTACACTTAAACCACCTGAAATACCTGTAATTTCTGATGACTCTATTCCTACTCCACAAGAACCACAATCTGAGCACGATAAGGAAACAGAACTGGTAGTTGAAAAGGTTAATGAAGATAACACAGTTAAGGCTAAACCTTATGTTAAACCATACCAACCACCACTACCTTACCCGAGTAAAATAAGAAAAGAGAGACTTGAAGCCGAGCAATTCAAATTCTTGGATATGTTTAAACAAATAAATGTAAATCTTCCTTTCATTGATGTGATTTCAGGAATGCCTAGATATGCTAAATTTCTAAAAGATCTAATCATAAATAGGAAGAAAATGGAAGAACTCTCGGCTGTTACTATGAATGCAAATTGTTCTGCAGTACTGTTGAATAAAATACCAGAAAAATTATCTGATCCAGGAAGTTTCACGATTCCATGTTTTCTGGGTAGTCTTAGTTCAATAGAAGCATTGACAGACTTAGGTGCTAGTATAAATCTAATGCCGTATTCACTATACGCTAAACTAGACCTTGGAGAATTGAAACCAACACGAATAAGTATACAACTAGCCGATCGATCAGTAAAATATCCTAGAGGGATAATGGAAAACTTGCTAGTTAAAGTTGGTACTTTAGTATTTCCAGTAGATTTTGTTATTCTGGACATGGAAGAAGATTCTCGAGTTCCTCTCATATTAGGAAGACCATTCTTAAACACGGCTAAAGCAATAATAGACGTGTTCGGTAAGAAACTGACCCTAAGTATAGAGGACGAGAGTGTTACCTTTTCAGTTGATAGAGCCATGCAACAACCGCAATCTGCAGATGATACATGTTATTATATTCAAACTATAGATTCACATGCAGAATTGTTAGAAGAATTTTCAGAATTACGAGGAACAGGAGAATGTTCTTTAGGAGAAGGAACTGAACCAATTGATGAAGCTGAAATGTTAGCTACACTTATGGCTAATGGATAAGAACCTACAACAAAAGAAATTCAAATGCTAAAAGAAGAAGATAGATATCGATACAAATCATCGATAGAAGAACCACCGACATTAGAGTTAAAGCCACTTCCAAACCATTTGGAATATGCTTATTTACATGGTGAATCTGAATTACCTGTAATAATATCGTCTTATTTTACGGAAAATGAAAAATCTCAACTCATTTCTGTGTTAAAAGCTCATAAACCAGCTATTGCATGGAAGATTCATGACATTAAAGGCATAAGTCCTTCGTATTGCACACATAAAATCCTTATGGAAGAAGGTCATAAAACGTATGTGCAACGCCAACGAAGACTAAATCCTAATATGCAAGATGTTGTTAAGAAAGAAATTATTAAACTGCTTGATGCAGGTTTAATTTATCCAATTTCTGATAATCCATGGGTAAGCCCAGTTCAATGCGTACCTAAGAAGGGTGGCATGACTGTCATCACAAATGAAAAAAATGAGCTTATTCCTTCTAAGACTGTAATAGGATGGCGTGTTTGTATTGATTATAGAAAATTAAATGACGCCACCAGAAAAGATCACTTTCCCTTACCTTTCATTGATCAAATGTTAGAAAGATTAGCCGGAAATAGTTACTATTGTTTTCTTGATGGTTTTTTCGGATATTTTCAAATTCCAATAGCACCCAAGGACCAAGAGAAAACCACGTTCACGTGCCCTTATGGTACTTTTGCTTAGAAACTCATGCCATTTGGACTTTGCAACACCCCTGCAACCTTTCAAAGGTGCATGATGGCGATTTTTCACGACATGATAGAAGAATGCATGGAAGTTTTCATGGATGACTTTTCAGTCTTCGGTGATACTTTTGAAACATGTCTAGTTAATCTTGAACGAATGCTTATTAGATGCGAATAATCAAATCTAGTACATAATTGGGAGAAATGCCATTTCATGGTTAAAGAAGGCATCGTTCTTGGTCATAAAATTTCAAAGGAAGGAATTGAAGTGGATAGAGCTAAAGTAGATGTAATTGCTAAACTTCCACATCTCACCAATGTTAGAGGAGTTAGGAGTTTTCTAGGGCATGCCGGTTTTTACCGACGTTTCATAAAAGATTTTTCTAAAATTGTCACTCCTATGAATAAACTCCTAGAAAAGGATGCACCATTCATCTTTTCGGATGAATGCATCAAATCCTTTAATATTCTTAAAGAAAAACTCACTAATGCGCCGATTATGATAACTCCAAATTGGAATCTACCATTTGAACTCATGTGCAATGCAAGTGATTTTGCAATGGGAGCCGTTTTAGGTCCAAGGATTGAAAAACGATTTCAACCTATTTATTACGCTAGTAAGACATTACAAGGAGCACAAACGAATTATACAACTACTGAAAAAGAACTCCTTGCTATCATCTTTGCTTTTGACAAATTTCGTTCATATCTCGTTCTAGCTAAAACGGTGGTCTATACCGACCATTCTGCTCTTAGATACCTATTTTCAAAACAAGATGCTAAACCAAGATTAATCCGTTGGATCTTACTCTTACAAGAGTTCGATATTGAAATCCGAGATAAAAAGGGAGCAAAAAATCTCGCCGCTGATCATCTTTCTCGTCTTGAAAATCCCGAATTAGAAGTTCTAAATGAATCAGCCATACAAGACAACTTTCCTGATGAATATCTATTGAAGATAGATTACAGTGAAATTTCATGGTTTGCAGACTATGCAAACTACTCAGTATGTGGATTCCTTGAAAAAGGGTTGTCGTACCAAAAACGAAAGAAATTCTTTAGTGATATAAAACACTATTTCTGGGAAGATCCACATTTGTTTAAAAGTTGTCCCGATGGAATAATACGCCGATGTGTATTCGGAGATGAAGCTAGTCAAATCTTAAACCATTGTCACATAGGACCAACAGGAGGGCATTATGGGCCTCAACTCACAGTAAGAAAAGTTTATGATGCTGGATTCTATTGGCCTACAATTTTCAAAGACGCACACCTTCTTTGCAAATCCTGTGATGCATGTCAAAGGGCTGGAAAAATAAGTCAACGTGATGAAATGCCACAAAATGTCATTCAAGTATGTGAAGTATTTGACGTTTGGGGTATTGACTTTATGGGTCCATTTCCAAAATCTCATAATAATCTCTACATTCTCGTTGCCATTGATTTTGTATCTAAATGGGCGGAAGCACAAGCTCTCCCAACTAACGATGCACGAGTTGTAGTGAACTTTTTAAAATATCTTTTTGCAAGGTTCGGAACACCGAAAGCTTTAATAAGTGATCGGGGTACTCATTTTTGTAACAATCAACTTGAGAAAGTTCTCAAAAGATATGGAGTAACTCATAAAATCTCAACTGCTTATCATCCACAAACAAGTGGACAAGTTGAAAATACCAACCGAGCTTTAAAATGAATTCTAGAGAAAACCGTAGGATCAAATCCGAAGGAATGGTCCATGAAATTGGAGGATGCACTCTGGGCTTTTAGAACAGCCTACAAAACTCCAATTGGAACCACACCTTTTAGACTCGTTTATGGAAAAGCATGTCACCTTCCAGTAGAAATTGAACATAAAGCATTTTGGGCTTTGAAGACATGTAATCTTGATTTACATGAAGCTGGAGGTCTACGGTTAAGTCAACTAAATGAATTAGAAGAATTAAGACATGAAGCATATGAAAATTTGTTAATCTATAAAGAAAGAACGAAGAAATGGCATGATAAAAGAATCAGAAGTTCAAAAGAATTTAAAGAAGGAGACAGAGTTCTTCTTTTCAATTCACGATTCAAGCTATTTTCTGGAAAATTGAAATCAAGATGGTCTGGACCATTCATAGTCAAAAGAGTTTTCCCGTACGGAACAGTAGAATTAATAAATTCAAATGGGATTGAATTTAAAGTTAATGGTCACAGAGTTAAACATTACATAGATAATCCGATGGAAGTTGAAGATGAAGTTAATCATAATTTCGACACCACAACTAACTAAGTGTGGGAAGGTTCGAATCTTTTTAGGGTAATAGTTATTTCTGTTAGAGTTAGATATTCTGTTTTCATGTAGTTTCTGAGAATGGAATCTGAATGGTCTTTCCCTAGCAGACTCTAAAGAACTAGTCTTCTCCCCCCATTCTGAATTTTTATTTTTTTTAGGTTTTACGAGATGAAGAATTCCTTTGATCTGAACCATGGTCTAATGCTACACGCTTTGATTACTAAACGTAATAATGACACACTTCCGAGTGACCTGGTGTCAGTAATAAGAAGCAGATGTGACGAAGTAAGAAAAGAGCTCAGAAAAGATCATCATAAGATACAATTTGGTAAAGGAAAATCAAAATCCGCAACAAAAAGAAGAGCACGACACCTTGAAAGATGTTATAAATGCGGAAAATGGTCACACGAAGGTAAATGTTCAAATAATCAAACATATTCAAATACCGAATTTGTTACTCTATGCAGAGAAGGACCATTCATATGTTTAGAAGAAAAGATATTGAAGAATCGAGGTTATGCTTATGTAGCTATGGAGAACCAAATCACACGACTCTCCTATGAGTCGGTTAAAGCAGGTCTCTGAGAATTTTTTCTCACAGGTAAGTATGTACAGTTTTTATTTTTATTTTTATTGCTTTTAACCTTTTGATAATAAACGCTGAATCGTTTGCTATAAAGTATTAAATTGGTATTCAATAAAATTAGGTATGCGTAACCGAAATTATTGATATCATAGAAAAATTTATTACATCACTGCGAAATTTACCGTTTATTCTTAAGGTATAAATATCTTTAATCAATCAACCCAAAATATTTCAAAAATTCATCAGGAGTAAAACTAGGTTATGGAACCGAAATTACTTTACCGAAAAGAGGGGCGTATATTTCTGATAATATTTGATTGATTAAAGTGGGATAAAAGAACAAAAAGATTTTTAATTTTATTTTTACCATGTTTTTAAAATTAATATATAAATATTAAATTAATATTGTAAACTTTTTAAAATCAATATATTTAAGTTTGTAAATATTTGAAAAAATTAATATTTTTAATATAAGTTTGTATGTATAAAAACAAAAATATAATATAAATTGGTATGAATTTTTAATTTTATGCAATTTAAATTTAAGTTTGGTGTGAATTTAAAAACAAAAATTTACTTTATTTCACTAAGTTAAAAATATGATTTTTAAAATTCGTCGTGAGTTGAAAACTAGGTCGTCGAACTGAAATTGCTCTACCCAAGGGAGGGACGAGAACTTTTATTATCATTATTTTTAATCTTATTGAATTAAAGTATGCCAAAAACATTAAAAAAAACCCCAAAAATCTTTGCTTTTAAAACGGCGCTTAAAAATGACAAATTTTGAAATTTTGTCGAGGGACGGACTAGGACATCGTACCGAAACGACCTCGTCCTAAAGAAAAAGGAAAACAAAATTTTAAAATTAATTTATTTGTTTTTAAGTTAATGGTTTCTATAAAAAAAAACAAAAACAAAAACAAAAAAACCAGACCCCCATGCGATTGCATGGGGTTTGGCCTTCAACCTCATGCGATCGCATGAGGACCAATTTTTGGTCAGGAACATAAACTCAGTCGACTGGTTCTCTGTCCCATTTCACAAACACACATACACGAACATACACTCAAACACCCTCAAATTTTCATCAATTTTTCACCAAAATCAACCAAATTTCTCGCTATAATCCGCTCTAATCATGAATTTGATAAGAAGTTTATCAAGAAGGGTAACAATTTCACCCCTAAACCTCTTTAAATTTGATTTTTAGTGTTCTTGAGCTATATTTTACCTAATTTGATATTGTTAATTTCTAGTGTAATTAGAGTTAAATTGTTAGTATATTATGCATGTATAACCTAGATTGATGCTATTTAACATGATTTGAAGCCAAAAATTTTAAAATTTTTAGGAATCTAGGGTGTGTGTTCTTGAGTAATTTGGGGCTTTTTGATATAAACAGGTTATGGCTGATTTTTGTCATGAATTATTGCTAAATTAAGTAGTGTAACATGTTTAGGTAGCTAAATGATCCAAACTTTGATCCTAAACATGATTTTTGATAATTAAAGTGGACTTTTTAGGTATAAAATTCATGAACTTGATTAAATTGATGTAAATGCCATTTGAAACTTGTTTAATTGCTAGTAATGGTTGTTTTAACATGTTATTTGAGTTAAATGCTTATGAACTTTGTAAACATTTTCATATATGCTTATTTGAAAAAGTGTAGAATTGTTAAAATTGTGAAAATGTGTATAAGTTTAATTTTGATTAAACATGTTATTGTAATTGTTTCAAGTTGTTATTTTGCTAACACTAATGCATATTTGGATGCACAAAATTTGCGTTTAATGTGTTTTGCAGAGATTTACTAATACTGATGGTGCATCATCATCATCTAGACAACCTGCTCCAGAACCTGAACCAGAAATGCAATATGAACCGGAGCAACAACAGGAACAACAACAACAACAACCTGATCAACACGTTCCATATTATGATCCGCAACTAGAATATATTGATGCCTACGTAGTATTTCCGATGCATCCGATAGTACAACACCCAACGATTCATGAAGAATAGTTGCATCCTAATCTGAGGTTTGATCGAAGTTGGAGAGATTACCCGACATATCAAAGTAACAAATTCAAATTGGTGACGAAAAATGTAGAAGTGCCAAGGGTAATTGATTGGGAGCCTTTGGAAAGGGTCCAACTAGCTAACTCAGTTAGACAGCATTTGATCCAAAGGTATGACAGCTCTTCTTTTCCCGATTGGGAACGTTTATTCACCATTCGTAGGCCTGTATATAAGGAACGGTGCGTTGAGCTTATGAGTACTACTTCACTTAATGCGGATGTAGTTAGGTTAGATGATAGAAGTTTTCTTAGATTTATACTTGGCCGTAGGATATACAGGATGCCCATGCTGGACATGGCCAGGGCTTTACAGATATTTACGCCCGCTGAATTACTACTACCCGATTGTATGAATTTGATTTATCATGGTGAAAGGGTAGATAGGAATTTTGATGCTAACGCCGTCTGGAGGCGTATGTCAGATTATAATGTTTTTGGGTGGGCAGGAACACACACCTACTTACATATTCACAGAGCCGAGCTTCGTATAATTCATAGATTTCTGGCTAACTCGATTACACAGAGAGGTCACAACAAGGAGAAAATGACCTTACATGATTTATTCTACCTTAAGTGTATTCGAGACCCAAGAGGCTTTGTTAATATCCCCTACTGTGTTGGTTTTTATTTGTCTAAGATAGTGGAAGGAATACAGGAAGGAGGAATAATAGGAGGAGGTATTTTTGTTACTCTCATTGGAGAGTATTTGGGTGTAGATAGGGATTAAGGGGGTCCACTCTTGGTTTGTAGGGAACAGGATGATACTTTAGGATTGAAGGTCTATCAGGGTGCTAAGGTATTGAAGAGAAGACGCAATCAGGCAGTACCCTATGTTGGTCGTCATCCACAGGTAGAGAGAGGTTCGGATGAGGAAATGGAGGAAGCAGATGACATTAGGGATGTCATTAGGGAGGCTATGTAATGACCCTGGATTTTCCAACGTTATTTATTAATAATTATTATTATTAATACGCGTGTTTAAACGAATGTATGTTATTACATTTACTTGTTGCCATGATTGCCCGAACTTGACTTTAATTGCCCGAAACGTCTTTGTGACACGCGAAACTTACACGAATAATATTTTCAAGTATTATTTACATTCATGATTAATTTTATTAATCATTTTAATTAACTATGGTGATTAGTTAGTTACTTGGGCTTTATTTGGGTTTAATTGTTAATTAAGTGAACTTGGGCTTTATTAGTGAAGTGGACTTATGACTTTGGGCTTACAAGCCCACCCTACATTTTAAGTGGACTAACTAGCCCAATATTACATGTAAGTAATACTTAGAGTTGTAACTAGTTGGTTATGTTACTTGGAATCTAGTTAGCAACTTATCCCCATGCACATACCTCTTTTAACCACCTCTTATCATCTTTACATGCAAGTAACCATTAAACAACCTCTTTTTTCTGCTGAGGCCATAGGCCTATGGGCCATGTGGGGAGTTCTTTTTTTTGAATTTCCTTATTACTCTTCATTAATCTTCATTTCATTTTACAACTCACAAAACACTTCACACTTTCCTCTCTCTTTTTTTTCTCTCATTTTGTAAGTAACAATCTTGTGTTCTTCTTCCCTTTTTCTCTTGTAAAACCGTGACCAAACAACCCATAATCATCATCATCACTTGTTGTTGTTGTAGTTAATTACTTATTGTTTACATACTTGTTGATGATTACTTACTAGTTAACAAGAATCAAGCTTTCTAGTTTGAATTCTTCTTTTTATCTTGTACTAACAAGAACAACAAGAACTAACTTACTAGTTATGTTCTACATATACTTTCTTAAAAGATTGCAAGTTCATGTGTTGATTAAAAATCATACTTGTGATTCATAAAGTAGACTTCAAGTTTACTTTCTTAAAGATCAAACTTTGGTTTGAATCTTTAAAGTATGAACAACCATGAACAAATTACTTGTTTACTTAGTTTACTTCTTCATTCTTGCACTTTAATTTCATGTAATTAGTTTAAATGGTCAAGTACTACAAGTTAGTCTTGATCTCATTAATCTTGAACTAAAAGTTAACTTTGAAAGTTCAAGAACACACAAATAAGTTTTCTTTAAATATAACCTTGTATACTTATGCTTGATCTAGACTTTTGAGTCTTGGATCTTCAAGATCTAACTAAGAACTATGTTCTACATTTTAAGATCTTGATTATTTAGTTTACTTTCAAGTTTATAGTTCTACATTACTTTCATATTTCATGTATGTGTTAAAACTAAGACTTTGATGTAACTGTGGTTCATCAAAACACTTACAACTCTTAAGTGAAGTTGTGCTACATGTCTTAGACTTGCACAAGGGTTATGATGGTCAAAACTTGGTAAATATGATGTAAACCCATCAATGAGTTGTACACTTGAAGCTATAGGCATCAAGGATGAGAACCATGATGAACATCAAACACCAAACCCACCGGAACCCATTATTTTTCTGCTTACTGTTCTCTGCATAATGTTCTGCTGTTTCTGTAACAGACCAGTAGACCTGGGCTGTTGTGATTATGATTTTCAAATAACTCTGTTCGAGTAGATAACTTTTCATATAGGACTCATCTTAATCCGAGTTACGGTTTAGGATTTATGGCCCTCCGATCGTCACTATGTCCTTTTAACGTTGTGCAGAAATTTCTGACCTACTCGCACTTAGACCGTCGCCACGGTCAAACAAAGACTAGTTTGCTTCTGTAAATTTTACCACACTTAAAGGACTCATATACGGAGCCATGGCCACTGGTCTCACCTTAATTCAGTAAGGTTAGAGGCCGTGGTGACTGATCGAAGTCAGCCTTTGTTTTAAACTACTTTCATAAACGAAACCTACTTTACGCCTTTTGTTTGATGATGAATGATGATGACCCTTAAGACCTTATTTACATACTTTTAAACCTATTAAGACGATTTACTGACTTAGTACTATTTGACTTAGTTTGAGGACTTTCGGACCGATTACTTGCACACCTTTTCCCGACTCGACTTTTACCGCTACTTTATAATTGTGAGTTATAGCATTCCCTTTTTACTTTAACTTATTTTGGGAACTGAGAATACATGCGGATTTTATCTTTTACATACTAGGCACGAGTACTTAAACTTATATATGTGTGGGTTATACAACGGCATAAACATTCCCTTTAGCTCGGTAACGTTTAATCATTGGTTTTTGAACCGTGAACGCGAATCTTAGATATGGATCCATAGGGTTTGACATCCCCACTCGGGCTAGTAGCGCTAGCATTTAACGAGTGTTTAATACTTCATAAACATACGCACTTGCCAAGTGTACTTTCAGGGGGTATAAACGTTAAGTTAGTTACCAAGTGCCCACGGTTAACATATACTTTATCATACTGTTTTGAAACGCTCTTTGTAGCACTGAAATCTCGTGGCCTACCTTACTTACTGTTATACTTAAACTATAGCTCACCAACCTTTGTGTTGACGTTTTTAAGCATGTTTTTCTCAGGTGCTTGAGGTTAGCTTCCGCTGTGAACTAGTCGTGCTGTAGACACCCGCTGCTTAGAGTTGTCGTCGCATGAACTACTTTACCTTGCATTCAAACTTTAGTACTTTTGAACTATGACTTGTAACGACCATTGTGGTCACATACACTTATTATTTGCTTCTACTTAGTGAAGCATGCTTTTGAATTGTAAAACATTCGATGTTGGTTTAGACATCACTTTATTTATGAATGCAAACTCTTTTTGAAATCGCATATAGTACTTAACCTTGTAATGATCCTGTTGTTGATGATTCGTACATGATGGTTTTGTACGGGGCATCATAGGCTATGACTGATGTCTACCAGCATATAGATGAGGTAGAAATGACAAACCAGGATAGACATAATCGATACGAGCAGTGGCAAGCCCGGAATGAGTACGATCATTCTAGGCAACGACGGCATGATAGATGGGACTATCATCAGCGTCAGATCATGAGTCGGCTATCACCTCAGGATCACTACGTACCGACCCGACCCGCTTACTATCCTCCACACCAGCCCGAGATGAGACCACCATATACTCTCTACGACCCTAACCAGGCCTACCAGTACACCTATCACCAACCATAGAACCCGACCGACGACATGAACTGGAACCCCTATCCAGATTGATATAGTTCCCGTTGGTAATTTCTATGATTTTTATCTTTTTATTATTTTTATTTATTTATGTTTAAACATATTATATTGTGATACTTTTATTGTAATGTTTAATATTTTTATTATGTTGTACTAATATTTCATATTTAATTTGAAAGTGGAATTTTAAGTCCCATTTCAAATTACCATGCATGTTTATATTTGTATGTATGTATATTGTCAATTGTACACAACAGGGTAAAACAGCGCATTTTCAAAGACTGGCATTAAGTTCAGCAAAAGCTACTAATTTTGACAACAAAACGAAAAACAAATGTGATGTAACAACAAGAAGGAATGAACAAATGATGTGCACCATTTATCATTCAACAAACAAACGCCAATATGTTTGGAAACTTTGGTAAAATTTAATCATTTTTCTACGCTAATCACCCTCAATAATTTAAGTTGTTACTGATTTCTTGCAAATGAGGGCATTGCAAGATCTTAAGTGTGGGAAGGGATTAAATTCTTTCGGATTTTTAAAATTTTAACTTATACACTTGGTTACCATTAAAAATACTAGTAACGCAGTAGTTGTATTAGAATCTAGTGCTCTCTGATAATAAAGAACAGCCCTAGTCTTATATACTGACTACCCAATTCTAGTAAAAAATTTTCAAAATTTTCAAATAAATGAATTCAAAATCATGTTTATACATATTTATGAACGATAAAACTAGGTGTTGACACCGAAATTATTGTTACCTAGGAAAGGACATAAATTGAGAAACAACCCAAAATGTTAGAATTCATTTAAAATGGAATAGAGGACAATAAAAAGGCAAAGAAAGGAAAATAAAAGCCAAGTGTGGGAAAAATTTACCAAGTTATTTAAAACATATATCACATATTTTTGTACAAATAACTAAAGATACTTTTGTTTTGGACAATTTTATCAGTTTTACCCAATTTCTTATAATATATTTGAAAGAAAGATGGATCTATAAGATGAATCAATTCCATCATTAAAAGGAAGTAAAGTCTTCCGAAAAAGACACGCGCTTCTTGATTTAGGTCAGGAAGTTGTCGTCCAGACCAGTTGTAGAGTCTACGAAAAACCTTGAAAAGTTTTCTCAAAAATCAGCTGGAAATCCACGGACCTCAGCATCAAACAGGGTCGCCAAGTGGTCAGACTTATTCGAACCATGAGAGGATCTGTCTCGTAAAATCAGACTAATGAATCAGACCCCCAGAAAGGATAATCTCCTTAAAGATTAAAAATCAGCTTTTAAGACTGATATTACTCAATCCTTGAGATTGACTTTAAAAATTGAGAATTCAAACTCATGGAATTCGATGATATCTAAACTCGAGCTTGAACGAGAAAATATTTTGATCAAAATTACAAACCGATTTGTTTTTTGAAAACCCTATTTTCAATGCGTTCATTACCATTGAACGTAAAATCCTAGGAATTCACCTGGAATTCATTAGGTCACCTGAACCAAATCGGGTGTCAACCATAAGAACGGTGGTTGCATAGCATGGTCAAAGACAGGACCTTGTGCCAGACCGAAAAACTATAGGGTGATCTTTACTATTGCTCCTACAAAGGATAGTAATTGCATCCGACACGATATATACCATAATTAAAAGCATGTCAGGGGACATTGCCTTAACAGTTGCTTGTTCAACGCTTTCCTTTACAACCGGACGGTAGTTTACTGAAAGGTAATATACGGAGCAAGTATACTGGAAGTGTTGCTTTCCCAATTCAAGGTTAGCAAGTGGGTGACACAAAACCGCAAGTTTTGAGCTAAAATTTTCAAATCTGAAACCCACAAAACCCACAAAAACATTTTGCAAACACCGGTGAAGGGTTATTCTGGAAAACTTATCTAGGGTAAAAGCTAGATTGAATTTTCAAAAGATCAAATGTTTTCATAAAGATCCAATTTCCCTAAGGATCTAAATTTTCATAGTCATGTGGGACTGTAAACCACAACGTTACTACCATTGTTCATACCGCCGTATAGAAATTACTGATGTACAAAGTGTGAAGAATAAAGAAGTGATTCTAGTATTTTTATTTCAAGACTATATTGCTTGAGGACAAGCAACGCTCAAGCGTGGGAATATTTGATAATGCTAAAAACGAACATATATTTCATAGCATTATCTCTCATGAAAGACAAGCTTTTAGTTGCAATTGTTCTATTTACAAGTGATATTTGTTTAAATAATAAAAGGTGAAGACAAAAGACAAATTCGACGAATTGAAGACGCAAACGACCAAAAAGCTCAAAAGTACAAAGTACAATCAAAGTAGTTCAAATTATTGGTGATAAACGTCTCAAAATTACAAGAGTACGAGCCGCAAAACGCAAATTACATGATATTAAATTGTACGCAAGGACGTTCGAAAATCCGGAACCGGGACCAAAGTCAACTTTCAACACTCGACGCAACGGACTAAAAATTACAAGTCAACTATGCACTTGAATATAATATAATATATAATTAATTCTTAAAATTATATATATATATATTATATTATTATATAAAACCGTCAGCAAGAAGCAAACAACAATATGTGAGCTGGAATCCCAGGCCATGCGATCGCATGGCCAGGAAGAAGAAAATCCATGCGATCGCATGGCACACTTTTTCAGCTCAGGTCCTATAAATTTCGCAGTTTTTGATCAAATGTATACATCTTTTCTTTCCTCATCTCTCACTCGTAATATATATATATATATATATATATATATATATATATATATATATATATATATATATATATATATATATATATATATATATATATATATATATTATAATTTTAATTTTAATTTTAATAATAAGGGTATGTGAGCGAATGTTGTAAGGGTGTAAGTTGAAATTCTGTCCGTGTAACGCTACGCTATTTTTAATCATTGTAAGTTATGTTCAACCTTTTTAAATTAATGTCTCGTAGCTAAGTTATTATTATGCTTATTTAAGCCGAAGTAATCATGATGTTGGGCTAAAATATTAAAATTGGGTAATTGAGCTTTGTACCATAATTGGAGTTTGGACAAAAGAACGACACTTGTGGAAATTAGACTATGAGCTATTAATGGGCTTTATATTTGTTTAATTAAATGATAGTTTGTTAATTTAATATAAAGATTTACAATTGGACGTACCTATAAATAACCATATACACTCGATCGGACACGATGGGCGGGATATTTATAAGTACTAATAATCGTTCATTTAACCGGACACGAGAATGGATTAATAGCTAATGGACTTATTAAAACAGGGGTGAATTATATACAAGGACACTTGGTGTAATTATAGTTTAAGTCCCCAATTAGTTGGAATATTTGACTTCGGATATAAGGATAATTTGACGAGGACACTCGCACTTTATATTTATGACTGATGGACTGTTATGGACAAAAACCAGACGGACATATTGAATAATCCAGGACAAAGGACAATTAACCCATGGTAATAAACTAAAATCAACACGTCAAACATTATGATTACGGAAGTTTAAATAAGCATAATTCCTTTATTTCATATTTAATTGCACTTTTAATTATCGCACTTTAATTTATTTTCATTTTAATTATTGTACTTTTTAATTATCGCAATTTTATTTATCGTCATTTTATTTATCGCACTTTTATTTATCGCAATTTCATTATCGTTATTTACTTTACGCTTAAAATTAAGTTATATTTATTTTTAATATTTTACATTAGGTTTTAACTGCGACTAAAGTTTTAAAATCGACAAACCGGTCATTAAACGGTAAAAACCCTCTTTTATAATAATAATACTACTCCTATATATATATTTTTATACAAATATAGTTTTTAAAAATATAGCGTTTAACTTGGCGAGTTCCCTGTGGACGAACCGGACTTACTAAAAACTACACTACTGTACGATTAGGTACACTGCCTATAAGTGTTGTAGCAAGGTTTAGGTATTTCCACTCTATAAATAAATAAATAAGTTGTGTAAAATTGTATCGTATTTAATAGTATTTTGTAGTAAATATATAACTATTTTGTATACACCTCGCATAACATCAGAAATCTTTTCCTAACACGAGGGCTCCACAACTAGTTTATGACTATTAAATTGAGACGGAAATAGTAATTTGTGAATCATGTATTCATGTCACGGGCTGAATTTAACTTATGTGAACTATGTTTAATAATTATATACATATATATATGCAGTGGAAATAATTTAAAACATAGTGCCATTTATATCGCTAGCTGAATTTTTTTTTAGGATATATGGTCAACTTCATCCATGCACTAAAATATCTAGTAATTTTGATGTCGAAATTTATCACTAACCCAAGTTATTATATTTTAAGCAAAGTCTAGTGTACGTACTCTAAATTCATAAAATTTTTAAATAAAATTGTGTTGTTAGCTTAGTTAAAATACTGTATCTCTTAACCATTTAAGTTGAAATAATTTTATCACGGTGAGTTAGTACTGTTTTAAAGAGATTGATTAACTTATGCTTTTAGAACATAAAATAAGTTTTATTTAATTCGCTAAAACTTTCTAAATATAACATAAACTTTATTTAATAAACTATCTACTTTGCAACTATACATGTTCATTACTTCATTAGTTATAACCAAATTATTTGTGGAGAGTTAAATTTCCTTCAATAACATTTAAGATGTGCATAAAGCACATATTAGGTTCAATTTCCTCACAAGTCGCAACCTTTAATAAATTGGGTCTCCTCGTTTAACTAGGTTAAAAAACATGGCTAAAACAACTAAAAATATACTATATGTATCATTCAATTTTAATATATAATATTATATATATACACACATACGTGATATTAATATTTGTTATGGTTATTAAATACATAAACAAATCGAGTAAAATAGCAATGATTTGAAGGACTTTTTTACACTATTTCGAAAACCCAATGAGATTTAAAGGACTTCTTTAAACTATTTCGAAAACTCAAATGACTCAATCGTATAGATATGTAGAATAAAGGATTTTCAATTATAGCAGGAAAATGACATACTATGTGTGATGGTTGACTCATTTATAAGAAATAAAAAAGCCCCAAAAGTGAAAAAGAAAAGGAAGTAAGTTGGTCATTCAAGATTTCACTTTTTTTTTTTTTTTGCGAAAAAACATATTATATAAATAAATAAAGAGAAGATCAGACGATCTTAAGATCAGACGATCTTGTGGTGTTACAATTGACAGATTATACAATCTGTTTGACAACTATTGAACTCGCCAAAAGAGAGGCGATCTTACAAACAAACTACAAAATTGAAGGCAACGACACAAACCGAGAAAAACAATCCCCAAGAACCAAACTAACAAACAAACTAAAACCGTGCCCGCTGCATCTTGACGTAACCACCAACAAGAAAGCCTGACCCAAAAGAAAGTTCCTCACCTGAATTGAAGCCTGTAACCGCGAGCCAGAGCCCACACGTCCCACACCAACCGCATCAACCTCCGTACGAATATCCGAATCCAAACACCCGCCTGGAAACCCAAGAAAACCTCCCTCGAGGCCGCATCGACCAGAAACCCAGATTAAATCCTCGATGATCAACACCTCCAAGCAGACCCCTGAAGCATCCATCCCAGAAACCCTAACCAGTCAAAACCCAGACCAAACGGAGGAAGGGACACCAACCGAGAAAACAACCCGAAAAACCACCCTTTTGGCACTCAACGACTCTAGAGAACACCTCTCACGACCCTAAAGCCGCCAAGGTGGCAACAACACCGGGACGCTCCGAACCGAAACCGGTGACGAGGAAGGACGAGCGAATCAGACCAAACACTCAACAAAGGAGAACGGCCCAGTCAACAAAAACCAGTCAATCCGGAAAGATAAAAATCGCCATTTTTATAAAATAGAGAAAAACCGGCTTAGCCGGAATTTCTGAAACACAACCAACTAAGCTTCAAAAATCCGCTTCCGACTACCGCACACAGACAAAGGGGCCAGAACCAACCTCCACCTACCGACCGGCTGCCACCAGCAGCAGCCTTCCTAAGTCAAACACCAGGAAACCTAACACTGGGAAACGACCTCCAACCACTAACAAAAGAAACAACCGGCAAGCAACCTTCCTAAGTCGCCCCAACCCCAAAGCCAAACACAACAGCATGAACCCAGAACCCGAAGCCCCCTGTCACTACTAGCAAACAACCATCCGAAGCCCACCACTGGCAGAGCTCCGGCAGGCCGCACCATCAACGACAAGGACAGAAAAAAGCACAAAAAGAGCCAGAGCCAGAGTGGCCGGCGAAAAACCCCATCACCAACACAGATCAGAAAAAGAGCAGTAAGCAAGAAAGACATCCAAAATTCAACTTCTAACCAAACCAGATCTCAGTCCAGAACCTCATACATGAAGCTCGCCGCCTGCACCAAAACCTTGCCGGAAAGAAGCTCTTACCGCCGGAAATGCGAACCACGAACCGAACCCGGTCACCAAGAAGCTCCTACATAACCCAAGCACGCCGGATCACAGAAAGCCGAAGCTTTCGTCGCCTGTGACCACCATACCCTGAAGGACAACGTCGGAATTTCTTGAAAACCAGCCGGAACCGGAGCAGTGAAGGTGAAGGAGGAAAAGAAAAAAGGCAGGAAAAAAACCGTCGAGCCACCGGCGAGATGCCGGTGGCCGGAAAAGGAGGTCATCGCGTTCACAAACCAGCAGATGAGAGCACACCGCCGTGATTTCTTAGAATGGGAAGTAGGCGGCGAAAAAGGGAAAATAGGGTTTAGCAAAGATGAAGATGAAGAAAGGTACAAGTGGGAGAAATAAGTGTTGATTCGTACTAGATCTGTTAAAATACAAAGGGATCTAATAAACCTGAAGCTTGAAGTTGTAGATCTTTCGATAACAGTTGTCCTTTTTGTGTGTGGATAATTTGGATGGATGAAAGTTATGATCACCGGCGATGTGGTATCTGTTACCTTTCAAGATTTCACATATCTTCTATGTCATAACTAAATTGAATAAAGAATCTATATAAAAAAGAGTTTGATGTGGAAAATTGATGTCCATATACATTGGAGATTAATCACATTTCTGTGAATATATATATACATAGAAATATATATATATATAGTGGTAGGATCAAGGGGAAAATAACCAATCGGGGTGAAGTAACCAATCGAGGGAAGTGAGGGGAAGCAAAAACTTTTTTTTTTCGTTTTTTGAAAAAACTTTGTTCACAAACATTATAGATTGGATGAAAATATGAACATTTAATAAATACACTTTGTGATAAATGTTTTTATTTTGGCGGGAAAACGTTCGAAGAAGTAATATATAACAATTATCGTGTTTTTCGAGCGTATGTCGAGGTTTTAGATATTAGGGTTTAGAAATTTAGGGTTTAGGGTTTGAATTTATGGTTTAGATTTAGGATTTAGATTGAGTTTTTAACACGAACGGTTTAGAGTTTAGGGTTTAGGGTTTAGGGTTTTGGGTTTGGGGTTTTGGGTTTAGGGACTAAACCCAAAACACCAAACCCTAAACTCTAAATCGGGCTAAATTTTACTTCACAAAACATGAAGAAAAAAAACGTTAACATTTTTCACGATCAATATTATCTTGAATGTTATTTTTGTCGATCGTTTTCCTGCCTAAATAATAACATTCATCACGAAATGTCTTTTTTAAATGTTCATATTTTCGTGTGATCTTGATGCCTGAAAAAAAATTTCAAAAAAATGAAAAAAAAATTTACTTCCCCCCGCTTCCCCACGATTGGTTACTTCCCCATTGATCCTGCCCATATATATATATATATATATATATATATATATATATATATATATATATATATATATATATATATATATATATATAATAAAAAAGTAGCAATATTTTATATACCATAAAGGAATACATGAGTACATACAAAGAAGATATACCTCTGCTCAGTCGCATGATCCCTAGTCGGGGGATCCCATTTATCATCACATCCTCCTTGTGTACCGTCGCATCCTCCTTGTGTACCGGCTCATCCTCCTAGTGTCCTTTCTCGTCTTCCGACGTAAAAACGCATAACTATCCACCCACCAGCCACAAGCCGCCTCTGTATCGGTGGGCCTTAAAACTCTCGACATTCTAAGCTTCCTCGACACATTATCCTGAGAAGTTACTTGTTAGTAACACTATTTTATATTTTTTGAGATTTCTGAAAACCGATTATAACCTCGACATGTAGTAGTCTGACGTAATGTTCAATGTTGAACGATGCTCCCATTCGTTCCCAGAAAATCCCTCTGAAAACCACCTTCTCTCTCATTATTACAAGTTTCTCGATAGACTTGCGGTATGCCTTCCAAATTCAAATCTACCAAACAATCCATTAGTCAAGTAATTAATAAAATTTATACATAATAGTTCCAAATACAAAAAGATAATGCATGATAAAATTATCTTAAAAGCCCAGATAAAGCTGATTCTTCCCCCACTCTAATGTGGGAGAATTCAGCCACCCTGCCACCCGATGCGGATAAGTGGCATCCCAAACACGTGAACCCAAAAGGTACTGGTAAAAAACGTTCAAACTTTTCTACCAACCGCAGTAAGTTCAGGTTTACAACTAAGTCCATTTAATTTTCGTTTATCCATCTGTATCCAATTAATTTTCATTTATCCATCCATATCCAATTTCAGTGAATCAAGCGGGTTAATGAATAGTCGTTGAATATTTAAGAAATGTTATAATATATTTCTAATATATAATGTAACGACCCAACCCGTTATCCAACTGAAACACGCTTATTTTTTTATATATAAACAGTCCAGTTTTAGGCATATGGAGCGCCGCTCCATATAGGGGCGCGCCGCTCCAAAGTGGTCTGTCCACTTTCTTTTTATGCTCGTTCGTAAAACACGTTTCTCAACATTTTTAAATGAAACAAATTATTATAACACGTCATTAAAAGTAAAACTAAGAATTTCCCAAAATAAAATCGAGTTTTACAACACCGGACCCACATCGACCCGAATTACGACAAAGTGACCATTTCGACCCATTTTAGTTTAATAAAAACATAAACCGAGCATGGCGATTGAGGATACGCTACCCAATCCAAATCAATCCAAAAGCACGCCTTCTAAAGCAACCTACGCAAGTTACTAGTTCCCATGCTTACCTGAGCCTCCACCTCCATGCGAATCTATAAAAAAAAGGTAAACAACCAGAGGGTAAGCTAATGCTTAATGAGTGCAATAATTATACACATACATATATAATTTGCCTACTTGCACTCCCTTACCCAAACCACAAGTTAAACTGTCATGACCCAGAAATTTTGGTCAAATTTAAACTCTGATAACTCCGACAAGATAAGCAAATTGATGTGTTGCATTAAAATATTTTTTCATACATTTAATTAACCATTGGACTTTACCCTACGATTCACGAACAACCTATAATTTAAAACTCGAACCCGTCATGATTTATATATGATTTTACTTTCTTAAATGAAAATATTTTATGATATAATAATTTCTATTATTATAACCTCTTAATAAAATGATTTTCAATATAATTAGTTCCAGAAAACAAAATTTTATAATATTTATATATGAAATGTTAAAAAATTTACTATTAAACGATGTTATTTCAAATTAAAAATTTTACATATTAAGTCGTTTTATTTTTATGATATAATTTTTGTAATTTTTTTTTAAGAAACGAAGTTAAATTAAAAATGTACAATTTGTAAAGCACAATGTACAACAACGTGTAGCTTAAATAGTTAAATTTAAATTAATTCATTTACTATTCATTGCATAGTAAATGAAATGAAATTAATTCATTTACTATTCACATGAAAGCGATATGATATAAATTATTAATTATAAGTTACATAATATACCCCTGAAGTATTTAATAAATATAACTTTTTAAAAATTTACGATTCAAATTTGATTCTAAATTTATTATTATATTATTATATTTTATTTCAATATTATTATATTATTATATTTATTATATTATTATATTAAAATTTATATTATATTATATATCTTTGTTTAGTCAAAAACTAGGAAAACACATATTACGCTTATAAACTTTATAAACGAACCTTTTTACAACTAATTTTATAAAGCTTAAGACCAATATATATATATATATATATATATATATATATATATATATATATATATATATATATATATACACAAATATAAAAAGTGGAATTTTTATCCATATTTTTACCCGTCAATTATTAGCAACAGAGTACGAAATACCGGTCTGTGAAAACTGTCGGTAGAATGAGACAAAGGCGGCTACTTTTTAAATTCACACGTTTTCAAATTTTAATTTTTTATTATTATATTGAATTATTGATTATTATTATATTTTATTTCAAAATTATTATATTATTATTTTATTAATATATATATATATGAATGATCGACACCAATAATTTCACACAACTTCAGTTTCTCGTTCAATTCATTTTCACATAGAAATAGATATTTACTCCATATCATATTCATCATCATAATTTTATTATTATTATTATTATTATTATTATTATTATTATTATTATTATTATTATTATTATTATTATTATTATTATTATTATTATTATTATTATTATTAAGATTAATATTATTATTATTAATCTTATTATTATCATTAGTAGTAGTATTATTATTAGTATACACAAAAAATACTACGACGGGGTTATGTTCAAGTGATTTCAAACGGGTTTTCAAACGGGTTATAGCTAAGGAGGTTATGGGTAATGTTCGGGGGTATTGTTCGTGAATCAAAGGCCAACCTTGCATTTATCATTTCAGTTGCGTCTACATACTTTTCCTACAATATTGAACCACAATATTGTTACGTGAGTTTTCATAGCTCCCTTTTTAAATGCTTTTGCATTATATATTTTTGGGCTGAGAATACATGCATATTTTATAACTGTTTTACGAAATAGGCACAAGTACTAAAACTAATTCTACGTGGGTTTAAACCAGAAATATCCTCTTAGCTTGGTAACTATAACTACTGGTGTATGACTGGTAGGCACGAACCCTAAAGATAGATCTATTGGGCCTGACAAACCCCATCCTGACTATGTGACGCTTTAGTACTTCGAGATTTATATAACACACATGATTCGGTGTACTTTCAGAGGGTAAAACATGAACGTTAAGGCTTGTTACCAGGTGCCTACAACTTATAGAATGCTTTTTATACACTTGCGAGTGTATGGTTATTTATGAAACTGAAATCTTGTGGTCTATTACAACTATTGAAAATCATTATTTATGATAAAACTATGAACTCACCAACCTTTTTGGTTGATACTTTAAAGCATGTTTATTCTCATGTATTAAAGAAGCTTTCGCTGTTTAACTGCTATGTGGATGGATTCTTACATGGCATATTTTTCAAGGAAACTTTGCATTCAAACATTAATATGTATTATATTTTGACTGTTTAGTCAACTGATGTATTATTATGAACTATCATTTATTGGGATTGTCTATATGTAGAAATCACCACAAGTCAAAAACATTTATATACATGCTTTAAAAATGTATACATATTTTAAAACTTTCTTATATAGAAAACGCGTCTTTTGAAATGAATGCAATGTTTGTAAAACATATTATATAGAGGGCAAACCTCGCAATGGGACCGATGAATGATGTGCTGCGTCAATAGGGATTTTGGCGGGCCATCACAGTTGGCATCAGAGCGTTGGTCTTAGCGAACCAGAATTTGCATTAGTGTGTCTAACCAGTAGTTGTTAGGATGCATTAGTGAGTCTGGACTTCAACCGTATATGCATATTATAAATTTTGCTTATCATTTCTTGTCGGAAATTACCTGCTTATCGTTCTTAAGTCTAGACGCGTTTTCCTGCATTTATTGCATAAATAGTGTATAGACGAATTCCTATCTTAGCATATCTGTTACTGTGAACTTTGCCTGACATCTTCCAAAAATTCCTCCGTAATTTATGGGATTTTGATATTATATATACATATGTAATTTATGTATTGAAGAATACCAAATCTAAATCCTATAATCTATTTCATACCAAAAATTCTTTCCCTAATTATACAAGATGGATCCCACATCTAGTTCAAATTCCTCGAATTCCGACAGCTATTCCGATATAGAATTCGACCTGAGCTCCGAAAGCAGCGTAATCGGAATGGATCAACCAATTAGCCATAATCTATTCTGGATGAATTGGGGATGGGTTCGTAATCTATTTAACCATTGGAGACAAGAAGAAGGTGATCCCTTCCATCCACCACATTCATTTCTTGGCGAAGAACCTGAAGCACTTACAGGTGAACCTGTTCGAAACACCCTTTTCTCTCTGATTTCCAGAGTATCTCGTCACGATTATATACTATCCCAAATTCTGAATCTTATTCATCCGCTCGTCCGAACCGACAATCATCCCGGTGTAATAGAAGAAGTCAACGAGCTTCGCGCTCGCGTGACGGCTTTGGAGAATATGGTGCAAGGATTACAAGCACCATCAACAACACCAGTACCACTAACAACATCCACATCGGAAGCCTCAATACCACAAACACCAGCAGCATCACCGACATCAACCGTACCATCATCAACATCAACAGTATCATTACCACCACCAACAACCACATCCACATCCCATACCTCAATATCACATCTAAAATATGTATTTCGAGCATCAACATCATACGCACCATAGGTACCAAGGAGTACCAACAACAACAAACGATGAAGTATCGATTCATCACTTCATTAAAGAAATATTCTGCAGAGAATATGTAATTTCTAAAAAAAAAATTTAGAGATTACTTATTCTAGTTCTAACCATAAACCAGAAGAGTAGATGGATAGTGATGATAGAGGAAACCCTGACAAGAATGGTGTGTGATCTACAAGCTAGACTGGTTATACAAGCGCCACCAGAAGTACCACCAGCATCACCATTAGTATCACCAACACCAGTAACACCTGTAGCACCACAAGCTCCACCAACTCCATAACCACCGACGATATCAACACCACAATCACCGAGGAGTATATTGGAATAACGAGTTATGAAGTATTAACTCATTATTTCTAAGGAATTTATATATTATATATATGAATTTTGGAAACCATAATATATTTTTTCGTACTAAGCTATTAAGTATGAATTGAAAAAGGGTAGATACTACTCGGTTAATTCATATTACTAATATGCTATGATGTACATCCTTAGTTAACTACAATCTATGTTTCAAACCAATGAATTCCATTTCATAATAAACCAAGTGTGTTATTCAACTACATGTTTGATTTTACACTCCCATTTTCGATATACTCGAAACTTTCTAGAAAAACATCATTCGTACTTTACGGAATTCACAAGTATTTCATGAGCATCAACATCCTTCACCAAGGAATATCAATAAGAATAAATAATGATATATTAATTACATTAG
Source organism: Rutidosis leptorrhynchoides (assembly GCF_046630445.1). Taxonomy (NCBI): domain Eukaryota; kingdom Viridiplantae; phylum Streptophyta; class Magnoliopsida; order Asterales; family Asteraceae; genus Rutidosis; species Rutidosis leptorrhynchoides. The sequence continues at coordinate 480,608,556 of NC_092336.1, forward strand.
TGAAATACTCCGCAAAGATTATGTAATCTCTAAAGTTTTAGGGATTATTCATTTCTAGTTCCAACCGTAAACCAAATGAGATTAATATAATATTAACTCATTAAATCCATATTACATCTGAAGAAAATATATATACATATATTTTCATAAAGACTGTAATAAAAATTCTTTTGTGCAAAATATTACTTGTGAAATTTTATTTCAACGGGTAGGTAATACCCGAGAAATACTTAAGTTCACATTAATATATTACGCTGATGTTTCGACAATCGTTAATTATACTCTCTCCTTTCATAGCAATATACATCATTTCACAAAAATCAAGACAACCATTTTCCATGCCAATTCAATTAAATTTTCCGATTTTGACAAATCAAAATCCAAGTCAAGATTTAAGAATTGTCATCAATCTTAAATTCCTACATCCTTCGAAACCATACTTTGAATTCAAAATGTTATTCATAAAACCGAGGAGAATATTATTCGTATCTTTCATAATTCGCTATGATTTCACCTCCACCATCATATACTAATGGATACAACCTGCGTTCAAACACTCAAATTCAAAATTCTTGAAAGCACCTCAGATTGAAAATCAACGAATCGGACTCGTTATATATGAGAATGTGGATGAAGCAGCCAAAGCTGTTGATGGTCTTAATAGTCAAAAGTTGATAATAAAGAGAAGTATGTTAGAAAAGAAATTTGGAACTGAAAAACGGATTGAGCAAACTATGAAGGAGGCTGTTGACAAATCACAAGAACTAAACCCGTACCTGAAGAATTTAGATAATTCAGTTTCTGATGGAAATCTCAGAAGATATGCAATCTCTTTACGTATTCTAAATCCTTGCGGAAGAATTTTCTTTATCATCCTTTGATTTTAATTTTTTTTAAATTCTAAGATATCATCGTATCTTCCATTATAAATATCCTCAATATTTCTAAAAAATACCTCCATAACTATTCTTGTCTGAAATTAATTATCTCTTCAGAAATTTCGGTCATAATTAAACTCTGATAACTCCGACAAGATAAGCAAATTGATGTGTTGCATTAAAATATTTTTTCATACATTTAATTAACCATTGGACTTTACCCTACGATTCACGAACAACCTATAATTTAAAACTCAAACCCGTCATGATTTATATATGATTTTACTTTCTTAAATGAAAACGTTTTATGATATAATAATTTCTATTATTATAACCTCTTAATAAATTGATTTTCAATATAATTAGTTCTAGAAAACTAAATTTTATAATATTTATATATGAAATGTTAAAAAATTTACTATTAAACGATGCTATTTCAAATTAAAAATTTTACGTATTAAGTCGTTTTATTTTTATGATATAATTTTTGTAATTTTTTTTAAGAAACGAAGTTAAATTAAAAATGTACAATTTGTAAAGCACAGTGTACAATAACGTGTAGCTTAAATAGTTAAATTTAAATTAATTCATTTACTATTCATTGAATAGTAAATGAAACGAAATTAATTCATTTACTATTCACATGAAAGCGATATGATAGAAATTATTAATTATAAGTTACATAATATACCTCTAAAGTATTTAATAAATACGACTTTTTAAAAATTTACGATTCAAATTTGATTCTAAATTTATTATTATATTATTATATTTTATTTCAATATTATTATATTATTATATTTATTATATTATTATATTAAAATTTATATTATATTATATATCTTTGTCCAATCAAAAACTAGAAAAACACATATTACGCTTATAAACTTTATAAACGAACCTTTTTATAACTAATTTTATAAATCTTAAGACCAAAACAGATATATATATATATATATATATATATATATATATATATATATATATATATATATATATATATATATATATATATATATATATATATAAAGTGGAATTTTTATCCATATTTTTACCCGTCAATTATTAGCAACAGAGTACGAAATACTGGTCTGTGAAAACTGTCGGTAGAATGAGACAAAGGCGACTACTTTTTAAATTCACACATTTTCAAATTTTAATTTTTTTATTATTATATTGAATTATTGATTATTATTATATTTTATTTCAAAATTATTATATTATTATTTTATTAGTCTATATATATGAATGATCGACACCAATAATTTCACATAACTTCAGTTTCTCGTTCAATTCATTTTCACATAGAAATAGATATTTACTCCATATCATATTCATCATCACAATTTTATTATTATTATTATTATTATTATTATTATTATTATTATTATTATTATTATTATTATTATTATTATTATTATTATTATTATTATTATTATTATTATTATTATCATCATTATCATTATTATTATTAAGATTAATATTATTATTATTAATCTTATTATTATCATTAGAAGTACTATTATTATTAGTATACACATAAAATACTACGACGGTGTTATGTTCAAGTGATTTCAAACGGGTTTTCAAATGGGTTATAGCTAAGGAGGTTATGGGTAATGTTCGGGGGTATTGTTCGTGAATCAAAGGCCAACCTTGCATTTATCATTTCCGTTGCGTCTACACACTTTTCCTACAATATTGAACCACAATATTGATATGTGAGTTTTCATAGCTCCCTTTTTAAATGCTTTTGCATTATATATTTTTGGGCTGAGAATACATGCATATTTTATAACTATTTTACGAAATAGGCACAAGTACTAAAACTAATTCTACGTGGGTTTAAACCAGAAATATCCCCTTAGCTTGGTAACTATAACTACTGGTGTATGACTGGTAGGCGCGAATCCTAAAGATATATCTATTGGGCCTCACAAACCTCATCCTGACTATGGGATGCTTTAGTACTTCGAGGTTTATATAACACACCTGATTCGGTGTACTTTCAGAGGGTAAAACATGAACGTTAAGGCTTGTTACCAGGTGCCTAAAACTTATAGAATGCTTTTTATACACTTTCAAGTGTATGGTTATTTATGAAACTGAAATCTTGTGGTCTATTACAACTATTGAAAATCATTATTTATGATAAAACGATGAACTCACCAACCTTTTTGGTTGACACTTTAAAGCATGTTTATTCTCAGGTATCAAAGTAGCTTCCGCTGTTTAACTACTATGTGCATGGAGTCTTACATGGCATATTTTTCAAGGAAACTTTGCATTCAAACATTAATATGTATTATATTTTGACTGTTTAGTCAACTGATGTATTATTATGAACTATCATTTATTGGGATTGTCTATATGTAGAAATCACCACAAGTCTAAAAACATTTATATACATGCTTTAAAAATGTATACAGATTTTAAAACTTTCTTATATAGAAAGCGCGTCTTTTGAAATGAATGCAATGTTAGTAAAATGTATTATATAGAGGGCAAACCTCGCAATGGGATCGATGAATGATGTGCTGCGTCAATAGGGATTTTGGCGGGCCATCACATAAACCCACATGTCATAGTATAGGAAACTTACATCAATCAATCTTACCACAATAATCTCGTATATCAAGCATACAAGCTAGTATCATCAATCATACCACAATTGTAAAGACCCGTCCTAATCCATAAGAACGAATACAATAACATATGATTACATCGCGAGGTATTTGACCTCTATATGATACATTTTACAAACATTGCATTCATTTTAAAAGACAAACTTTCATTACATAGAAAGTTGACAGGAATGCATACCATTTCAAAATATCCATCTATAAATGATCTAATCTGTCATTTACTTAATCATAATTGTGACGACCCGGAAATTTTCGATCAAATTTAAACTTAATCTTAATATGATTTTGACACGATAAGCGAGGTATGTTAAACTGAAGTCTCAAAAACCTTGAACTATGTTCATGTATGCATTTAACCTTTGACTATTCCCGACGATTCACGAACAACTGTGTGTAAATAAACATGTAAATATAAAATATAATATGAACATTAAAGTTAAAAATGTAAAATAGTATATATAATAGCTAGGTTGCTATTAGAATGAATATATATATATATATATATATATATATATATATATATATATATATATATATATATATATATATATATATATATATATATGAATGACTTCTATATAATTAATAATGTATGTACATTGTATTATATATAAATTATATAAATATTACATATACACTTATGTTATTAAAAAAAATAAGTATTAAATAATTTATAACATGAAAGGTTAAAATATGAAATCTTATTACAAGTTAAAAATCTAGTTATAGTAATATTATTATTACTTTCATTATTCTAATTAATATTAACATTAATATTAATATTAATATTAGTATTAGTTATATTATTATTTTCAATGGAGAATATATAGATATGAATTTTAGTACATTAAATTTTTTATCTTTACTAATATTATTATTATTACTTTCATTATGATTAAAAATAAATATTAATATTAATATTATTGTTATCATTATTAGTATCATTTTTATTAGTAAAATTATAGTTTTAATTATTATTATGATTATTAAAAGTATTAATATTAACTTGATTACTAAAAATTGTCATTGTCATTTTATTTAAAAAAAATTATCATTATTCTTATTAGTATAATTATGATATTAATATAAATAATATTATTATTATCTCTATTATTATTATTATTATTATTATTATTATTATTATTATTATTATTATTATTATTATTATTATTATTATTACTAGTTTTGTTATTAATATTAATATTTATATTAATATTAATATTAAATATTAATGTTTGTGTTATTAATGATATTATGATCATTTCTTATAAAATGCAAATATAGATATAACTAAATAAAGATATAAAGATACAGATATAGTTAGATGCAGATATAATGATATATATATATATATATATATAATATTATACATATCACTTTCAATTTTATTTTTTTCTTCATCTCTTCTATTAACCTGTGAGCAATATTCGATTTTTGTTACTAAATAACAAACAATTATACTATACCAAATATTCGATTCACATGTTATAATCATCTACACAGCATTTGTTTACTGGATTTCACAAAAACAAAACGAGAAAAAAAAATCAAAAACAGAAGGGAAACATCCCGTTACTCTGTACGCGTAATTTATTTTGCAAAAGCTCGATTTTTTTTATCAAATTTCAAAATCTGAAAATGTCATTTTGTTAGGAATCGTCTATTAAAACTAACTGCAAAGTTTCAAGGTTCAATTCATTATATCGAGTTTGAATTCGCGAGTCAAAGTTCTTGAAATAAAAGTCAACAATTAGTTCTTCGTTAAAATTCAAAATTTGTTTTAATGATTCTAGTCAAATTGATGTTTGAAAAGGTTTCTATGAGTGATTTTCGACTTATTTCATGTTGTAATATTTTTCTAAAACGATCTAAAAATCGAAATTGGTGTTAGAGTCTAAAAATGTTCATCGTGACATCTGCTACTGCTATACTTTTAATTTTTTTTTACAAGAACACTATAAGAATGGTTGTTTTCTGTTGATGTTAAAAGGTCCAAATCCAACAAATATTTTACAAATATAAATGTTATGGTTTCTGTTCGATTTGAATTGAAGAAGAAGAAGTGAAAAACAGTTAGATACAGGATATAATTATTATGGGAGTATAATGAATCAGAAAAACGGGTTTGGTAGAGTGGTTTGTGTGTTAGCGGTTGAGCGAGAGGTCTTGGGTTCAAGCCCGGTTCGTGGCGATTTTTTTTAGAAAAGCTCTTTTAAGGGTAACACTCTTATTTTTATTTTTATTGTTATTGTTATTGTTATTGTTATTGTTATTGTTATTGTTATTGTTATTGTTATTAGTTATTGGTATTATTAGGTTAACATTATTAATTTAATTTATATTATTATCACTTTTGTTTTTAAGCAACATCATTAACTATTATTAGTGTTGTTATTAGTAATATTAATGTTAATATAAGTATTATTATGATTAGGATTATCATTATTATCATTACTATAAAAATAACACAAACTAGTTTTATTATCATTAATATTAGTATTAGTATTACTTTTGTAAATATTAGTATTATTATTATTATTATAATATAAAAGTATCATTATTAATAATATCATTATTATTATTAATAAAGTTAGTATTATTATTATTATTATTATTATTATTATTATTATTATTATTATTATTATTATTATAAAGTTAGTATTATTATTATTATTATTATTATTATTATTATTATTATTATTATTATTATCATTAGTAAATCATTAATATCAAAACTATTATTTTTAAACAAATAAATATTTTGCATATAAAACATAGTTATTACATATATTACCATTATATTAATATTCCATATAACTATATATAAAACATATTAACATTTCTTATATAAAAACTTATATACAACAAATTCGGTATTTTTAATATAATATTAAATATATATAGATATTAATATAACTATATTAATCACTTTAAATACATATACAAAATAAATATATATAACATATAATTCAAGATATAAAATAAAGTATATGTTTTTAAATGGAATCTAGTATAAATATTATATAACTACAATATATATATATATATATATATATATATATATATATATATATATATATATATATATATATATATATATATATATATATATAATATATATAAATAAATGAAATTATGAGATTTCTATTATATGTTTTAATAGAAATACAATTAATATAGGTTCGTGAATCCAAGGTCAACCCTGCACTTGTTCAGTTCCGTCATATGCATAATTGCTACGAAATACAGTATTGTGAGTTTCATTTGCTCCCTTTTTAAATGCTTTTGCAATATATATTTTTGGGGCTGAGAATACATGCGCTGCTTTATAAATGTTTGACGAAATAGACACAAGTACATAAAACTACATTCTGTGGCTGGATTATTAAACCAAATATGCCCCTTTTTAGTCTGGTAATCTAAGAATTAGGGAACAGACACCCTAATTGACGCGAATCCTAAAGATAGATCTATTGGGCCAAACGAGCCCCATCCAAAGTATCGGATGCTTTAGTACTTCGAATTTAATCATGTCCGAAGGGAGTCCCGGAATGATGGGGATATTCTATATGCATCTTGTTAAGGTCGGTTACCAGGTGTTCAATCCATATGAATGATTTTTGTCTCTATACATGGGACGTATATTTATGAGTATCTTGTGGTCTATTATATTATTGAAAATGAATGATTATGATAAACTAATGAATTCACCAACCTTTTGGTTGACACTTGAAAGCATGTTTATTCTCAGGTATGAAAGAAATCTTCCGCTGTGCATTTGCTCATATTAGAGATATTACTTGGAGTCATTCATGACATATTTCGAAAGACGTTGCATTCGAGTCGTCGAGTTCATCAATATTATTACTAAGTCAATTATAGTTGGATATATTATGAAATGGTATGCATGCCATTAACTTTCTATGTAATGAAAGTTTGTCTTTTAAAAACGAATGCAATGTTTGTAAAATGTATCATATAGAGGTCAAGTACCTCGCGATGTAACCAAATGTAATGTATTCGTCCATATGGAATAGGACGGGTCGTTAGAATAATCTTTACTGAACTCAACGACTTGAATGCAACGTCTTTTGAAATATGCCATGAATGACTCCAAGTAATATCTTTAAAATGAGCAAATGCACAGCGGAAGATTTCTTTAATACCTTAGAATAAACATGCTTTCAAGTGTCAACCAAAAGGTTGGTGAGTTCATTAGTTTATCAAAATCATTCATTTTCATCATTTTAATAGACCACAAGAATTTCATTTCCATTTCTCATAAATATACGTCCCATACATAGAGACAAAAATCATTCATATGGATTGAAGACCTGGTAACTGACATTAACAAGATGCATATAAGAATATCCCCTATCATTCCGGGAAATCCTTCGGACATGATAAAAACGAATTCGAAGTACTAAAGCATCCGGTACTTTGGATGGGGTTCGTTTGGCCCAATAGATATATCTTTAGGATTCGCGTCAATTAGTAGATCGGTTTACTAATTCTTAGGCTACCAAGCAAAAAGGGACATATTCAGCTTCGATCATTCAACCATATAATGTAGTTTCGATTACTTGTGTCTATTTCGTAAAACATTTATAAAAATTTCACATGTATTCTCAGCCCAAAAATATAAAGGGTAAAAAGGCAAATGAAACTCACGATACTGTATTTTGAAGTAAAAATATTCATACGGCGATACTGAACAATGCAGGGTTGGCCTCGGATTCACGAACCTATATCTGTTGCATATATATTAACACATATCTCATTTAATCAACTACGTTTACTAATATTTTATAATTTATTAAAATTAGTATCTTTACATATAATTATACTTATAATAAATATATGATATATAATTTAATTAAAGTTTTATCAATATAATTGATAATATATTAGTTAAAAACATATTAGTATGTAATATTAGTTGTTTTGTAATATATTTTTATATAGATAACACTTGTTTGTTAAAAATAATAATTATAATAATACTAAAAATAATAATAGAAATGATAATAATAAAAATGATAATACTTTTAATAATAATGATAATACTAATAATAAAAGGATAAAAATGTTATATGTTAATAATGATAATAATAATAATAAACGTGATAAAAATAATAGTAATAATAATAATAATAATGTTAGTAATGATAATAAAATAATAATACTTATAATGATAATGAAAATGATAATTTTAATAAAAATACTTTTGTTAATAGTAATAATTTCAAAAATGATAATTTTAAAGATAATATTAATAACAATAATATTAATAATAATAATAGTAATAATAATCCTAGTGCTCATTTTTAATGATAATAATAATAATGAGTAATATTTATGTTAGTGTAATAATAATAATAATAATAATAATAATAATAATAATAATAATAATAATAGTAGTAATAATAATAATAATAATAATAATAATAATAATAATAATAATAATAATAATAATAATAATAATAATAATAATATTAAAAATGATAATAATAATAATAATAATAATAATAATAATAATAAAAATAATAATAATAATAAAAATTTTAGAATATAACCTTTGAAGAAACAAGCTTCTAAAAAAATACGCCACTGCCCGGGCTTGAACCCACGACCTCTCATTCCCCTCACACACTCCCAAACCATCTGAGCTAACTTGTTTTTCTGCTTTTATTCGTAACATAAATATTTTTAACCCGTATTCTGCTTCTTATTTCATCTATAATATTACGCTATCACCATCAATATCACGATCTTGTTCATAAATTTTCATCATCGTTTTCATTATGGATTCAGAAACAGACTACAACCAAGAGCAGTTTAGAATAGTCGATCCATTAATTTATTGGGCTTGATCTTATACTAACGGCCCAAACAAAAATCATGAACCAAATCTCGGCCCAATCTCATAAAGCCCCATTTAACCTACTAGTCCACTATGTTATTATATGTATCTGATGCTTATTTTGGGGGTACAACCGTAAGATCATTGGTCATAATATACGACCGAATAATCCTTACTTCCTTCGATGTTATTGTCTAACATAATCATAATCATAATCCTTATTGTCACCAACTTATACCATCATCATAAGTATAACCAATTCTACAGCCCAAAACAATTTGAAGTATGGTTGGTGTGTCGAATAGCAGTCCAAAAAAAGATCAATTTAACTAGCCCAAGTGTATTTTCAATGGATCAAATAGCACGTTTTTATTAAATAATAAGGGTTCTGTTTAAAAGGAAATACAATAATGCCGCTGTATTATCACCATTCCTTTTTGTCGTCCACCATAATAATCATTGTTCAGCACTTTATAACTTTATCATTATCGTTATTTAAAACAGAAGCAGAAGTATAATTATAGCAGGAGTAATGTTATCTGTTCGAATAGTTGGATGTGAAGATCGAAGAAAAATAAAATATGAAGGTTTGCAGGTTCTTGTTTAACTTACTATTCATCGTCTTCTATCTTCTCCCTTATAACTTTCTTCGCTGTTAACATCAAGTAGGACTGCTGCAACAGCAGCAATTTCAGATTGATTAGAACAGAAAAGACAACAGCAAAGCAAACTGTGGTGGTGATTTCGAAGGGAAATAGTAGGGTTTTGGGTTCTTTGATGGCGAGGATGGTGGTTGTATCTATCAAAGATTTCATTGATTTTTCTTTTTTAAACAAAAACAATTGTGTGACGATCGCTCCAAATCCATATGGACGAACACGTCATTCATCGATTTCATTGCTAGGTATTTGACCTCTATATGATACGTTTTGTAAACATTGCATTCTTTTGAAAAGGCACACCATAAATGAATATTTAAATCAAAGGTTTTCGACATCTGATGATATCTACATATAGACAATCACCGTAAATAATAGTTTACAATAGTACTTCCGTTGACAATGCAGTCAAAATAAGATACATGGTGATGATTTGGTGAATGCAACATTTCCTTGAAAAATATGCCATGTAAGACTCCATGCACATAGCTTGTCTAACATATAAGCAAACAGCGGAAGACTTCTAGGGAACCTGAGAATAAACATGCTAACAAGTGTCAACATAAAGGTTGGTGAGTTCATAGTTTTAGTGTTTCGCATAATTTGTATATAAAAGTGGATCACAAGATTTCAGTTGTTTCATCCAGAAACATTTATCAATAGATTCTACATAACAGAGCACCCTGGTAACTAAACTTTAACGTTATAATGATAAATACCCCATTCGTTTTAATATACGCAAACCAACGTATCCTAAACTCAAATAACACACGCCCGTTAAAAGGCTAGCGCTCTAGCTCGGAAAGGGATGTCAAGCCCTATGGATCCATATACTGTTATTCACGCCCACCATTTCACATCCTATGTACTGGCAGTTACTAGTTACCAAAGCTAAGGGATTTTTGGTTTAAACTCAGTGTAGAATTAAGTATGTACTTGTATCCATTGCGTTTAAAATAAATTGCATGTATTCTCAGCCCAAAAATATATTGCAAAAGCAATTAAAAAGGGAGCAATGAAACTCACCTTAGCAGCATATAAAGTTGTTCACCAAAATGTGACCGAAACTCGGATTACCAATTAATTGTAGATCTCAACCTAGAGAACATATGTTGGTCAATAAATGTTTATTAAGCTAGGTCTGGTCATAGTGTATCATAATCCTAATGCTCGAGATCGACATACAAAAGTTATCAAAAGTCATTTCAAAAAGTCAATTTTGACAAATGTTCAACAAAACGAGATGTACCTTATATAAGGATTCATTTACTCGGTTGGTAATATTCAAAAAATCCATTTTATCAATCTCATAAACAAGTTGTTTAAATCTTAATTGCAGATTCAAAAGAAATTTCAATTAACGTCAATCATAATTCAGTTGATCATATATTTTAATCCGTTCATCGAAACTATTCGGTGTCTAAATGAAAAGTTATTGATTTTTCGCCAGCTTTCCAAAAACATGTATATCATATACCTTTTACCAGTAATATATGTATTTAATTCGTGATTCATCATAAACTGTTTAACGACGAAATTTAGCATACAAGCTTGTATAAATATATATACTCGAGCACTAGACATGGATACACTATTAGTATATAAAAGATAAAATATAAATGCTTACGTATCAATATTGTGATTCAATATTTCAGAAAAGTATGTAGACGTAACGGAGATGATAAACACTAGGTTTGATTCATAAATATACCCCCGAACATTACCCATAATTTCCTTAGCTCTATCCCGCTTGGAAACCCATTTTGAAAGTAACTCACTCATGACCTCGTCGTAGTATTTTATGTATAATACATAATTAATAATTAATAATACTAATAATAATAAGATTAATAATAATAATAATAATAATAATAATAATCTTAATAATATAAATAATAATAATAATAATAATAATAATAATAATAATAATAATAATAATAATAATAATAATAATAATAATAAAATAAATTAAATAAATATTACGGAGTAATAATACTAGAGAAAGAGAGATAGATTCAGCTGAGCCAAAATCGCGCAATTTATAGAACCTTTTCTGAAAAAGTACCCCATGCGATCGCATGGGATTCGTGCTTCAAGGCCATGCGATCGCATGGCCCTCTGATCCAGCTCATAAACTTTTAACTTTTTGTTTGTTGACATAATTTTATATAATATATATAATATATTTAATTTATATAATTAATTATATATTATATTAAATTCACATGCATGGTTGACTTGTAATTTTCGTTCCGATGACTCGTACGTTGTCACTCGACTTATGTCCCGATTCTAGTTTCTCGAACGCATTTTCGTACGCTTAGAAAACTCACAATTTACGTTTTGTGACTTGTACCTTTGTCAAAATATAGTCTTAAATTATCAATAAACTATATCATTCAAAGTGTATCTTAAACTTTTGAGTGTTTTGGTCATTTACTTCTATAAATCATTATCTCGCTATTTGTTGATATATAATAACAAATCGTTTTATGACCAAGTTAATATATATTTTCAACATTCATAAACACGTTTTAAATATACGTCGCAATTTATTCATACAATTAATATTCCAACTTATCATGTATATTCAAATAAATATTTAAACCAATAAGTTTAATGTACGGTATTAAACAATTAAAACTTTGTTACGTTTTCAAGTTATAGTATATATATGTATCTATTTACATATAATGGTTTGCGAATCATTGAGAACAATCGAAGGGTAATTGAATAGTTCAAAATTTTGAGATTCAACTTCATAGACTTTGCTTATCGTGTCGAAAACGTTAAAGATTAAGTTTAAATTTGGTCAGAAATTTTCGGGTCATCACAGTACCTCCCCGTTAAAGAAATTTCGTCCCGAAATTTGAGTGAGGTCGTCATGGCTAACAATAAAAATGTTTTCATGACGAATATGTGTTGATAAATAGAATTTTTATCACCGTTGAATAATATGGATAAAACAATCCAATTACTCGAAGTGTATGAGAGAAGTTATCATAATAGAGTGAAATGAAAGAATAGAGATTCGTCTTAACTTTTAACGTAGTTACGATTGATTTCCGGAATTTAAGGAATAGAAAATCTTCATAATCTAAATAAGATTTGATTCTTCGGAATTTGCAGAAATTAGGATTTTCTTTGATTAAATGCGTAATCTGCCTCAATTGCTATGTCTGATATTTCGCTATAAATTGACCTCTTCCGTTTCATTTATTTTCAACACTCCTATAATCTTCTTTCTTATTTCATACATCCCAATAGATTGTGAAAATGCTTAATCCAGTTCTGATTCTTGATATTTTCCTGGCTATCGTATCCTTCATTCTTCTTTTTCATCTGCCACCAGAGGAAGTTATTTTCTTCTAATATTACCTTGTGTAGCGACCCCGACAAATCGTCAAGTGACGGCGTCGTCTACATGGGTCCCATCACCTGGTCATAAGTCTTTATGACAACGTTTGACCAAAATATGTCGCCTTCATTTCAAAATAAAGATTGTTTTCAAAGTTTACAAGAATTGTTCAACCAAAAGTTAAGTTACAAGGTTATAAGTACAAAGGAAATCTAGGCGACACGGTTTAAAGTAAAGTCATAGGACGCTCCATGAAAAGCATGTATACTCGACATCCAAAGCAAGTATCAAATAATGAGCGGAAGCATGTTTCACGTATCGTGTAAGACCTGAGAAAAACATAGAAATCTGTCAACGAAAACGTTGGTGAAATCATAGGTTTAAGTAAGTATGTGAGTAAAAGTAAAGTAAGCCGAACCACAAGATTTGTAAAGTTGTAATAATAGTAATACATTCTAAAGTTAATATTCACGAGCACCCAATTATCAAAGCTTAACATTCCGTCCGTTGAATACCCCATAAATTAGTGCTAGAACAACACTATTCCCGAAAATATATTTCATCCGTAGACGGTAGCGAACCGTCAAAAATGAGGGTTGTCAAACCCATATGGCCATACAACATAAGTTCACGCCTACACTTACACCCTGCAAATGTAACTAATGATAATTGAATTGAGGATTTTGTTCTAAACTCGTATGTAGAATGTTTGTTTTCCCGTTCTTGTGTTCACTTAGTTCAAAAGAATCGTTTATGTTTTCTCATCCCAAAAGTAAGTTCAAAAGAGTAAAAAGTGGGACTATGATCTCACCTTGTATGCACGAACCACAAAGTACTTTGACAAGTAAACGTGCAAGAAACAATGCTAGTCTTGACCTAAACAAATAGGTTGTATCAATAACGATAGTCACGAAGGGTCAAAGATGTTCAATTAGTCCTATGGCTCGTTACGACTCGATTAATATAGCACGTGGATCAATTTGTCAAGTTTCATGCACGATACAAGTAATTAAGCATGTTAGAACGATCGTAATAATTGTTTGGTTAAGTTTGACTAAAAGTCAAACTTGGTCAAAGTCAAGGTCAACGGGGTCGGGTCGGGTGTCCGACAATTTTCTCATGATGAGAAGTCATATACGAGCATAATAGTCAAGTTTCATGTTAATCGGAGTTACGGTTAAGCGGGAAACATTTTGTGAAAGGAAAAATAAAAACAAAAATGAGCTGGGCATATGCGCGGCGCGCTATGGGTTACGCGGCGCGCACCCTAGTGTAAATCCGGGTCAGAACTCAACTAAAGGGGGCAAATATCTGGGATTTCTAATTCTGCGCGGCGCGCGGGTATATGCGCGGCGCGCAATACCTGGGAGACATGCAGTTTGCAGAAAAATGGTCCAAGTCACGAACCAAAATACAATTTAACACATCTCATGCACCGAAAACACTTAAAACGCATATCATATATCATTGGAGAGGTAATTTGACAAGGAGAATAACTAAATGCATTTACTCAATCAAAACCAAACAAACTCATATCTAATGCTTAACATTAACCGCATACAAGTTCATAAATGCAATTCAATGATTCGGGCAACCAATTTACGTGAATGATATGCCGTTTCGAAGGTAATCAAGTATACAATCCAACTAAACACTTACCAATAATAATCCATGGCATTCAATGCATCAAAAGTCCATTTCAAGTTCATCAAACCCTAACCCAAATTCACCAAAATCAATAATCAAGTTCATGAAGTTTTCTAAGGCAACCTACACATCAAATTGAAGCTAATGATACTAGTAACACTTTTAAAACATGCACTTTAACAATCTAACAACATTTGATCATCCAAAATCAAGGATTTAGCAAGTAATTTTCATATTGAACTAGTTACACCAAAAACAACGAATCGAGCATACAAATTACATACACGACATCACAATGAGCCATAGACACTAATTAACAACTTTATAACTCAAAAATCTCAAGAACACATAAAATTAGTGATTTTAGAAAGTTACCCAAATGAGATGAAGTTGGTATCAAATTGAAGAGGATGAAGAGAGGATTCCAAATATGTATTTTGTTTTGGTTGAAGCTTCCAAATCCGAATTTAGATGATGATTCTTTGTAGTGGTGTTTGAGAGAAAATTGGAAAGTATAGAAAGTAAATGGAAATGAAAATGAAAAGGAAAATGGGGAGGTGGGTGTTGACTAGTCAAGCTAGTCACATCTTTGCTCCAATGGCGAAACTAGTCCCTCGCGTTCGGTTGCGGGTGCGTGAATTGACCAAACGAATTATTTTAAATTACACGGAAGTACGGGAGATATTAAAAATCCGATAACGAGAATATTTAAAATGTTACTTAACAAAGGATACGAATCTAGATATGAAGGGTATTATTTAAAAAGAAAAAGACGGGCGTTAAAATAATTTAACGGAAAAATGCGGGATGTTACATTATCCACACCTTAAAAGAAATTTCGTCCCGAAATTTAGTTGGAAGTAATAGTCGATATCTCTTACTCGAGACTTTACGTTGTTCATGATATGAATAAGTGTAGGTACGTCCTTGAGTGTTCTCATGAATTTGGATAGTCAGGGTTTTACGTTGTATTAAGGTTTGGTTTTTACGATCCCTGGTTTCAACTGGTTTTCCTATGAAGAGTAGTTTGTCATCGATAGTTGATGTATCTAGCAGGATTGCACGTTCCTGTTCCGCAGGACACGTTTCTAAGTTTTTTACACGAAATGTAGGGTAAATGGAAACTTAATTGAGTCGGAAGTTCTAAACGGTAGGAAGCGGTTCCAATACGCCCCAAGGTTTCAAAAGGTTCAATATTGCGGATATAGCCTTTCTCGATTTCCCAAAATGGATTACACCCTTCCAAGGCGCGGTTTCTCAATATTACGCGGTTACACACTGGGTTTGGTGAGGTTTTCATCTAAGTTTGGTATAACTCTTCTGGCGACAATGGGTTGTCTCGAGCCCTTCTCGGACTTGAACGATCTCAATTGTTGTTTCTTGATGGAGTTCAGATTTCGGTGGTTGATGCTTTGGTTAAATGAACAGGGGTATGACATTAGCGGTCATATAGGGTTTCGGAAAGTGCGTGTGAACACACGAGTGGTATCTACTGTTGTAAGAGTGATCTACTAAAGGTGACGATACGAGTTTGTGACATGTCTTTCCAAGACGTAAATCGTTCGTTTGCTCGGTTCGTCGGTTTGTGGGTGGTACGCGGTACTCATGTCTAAGCGGGTCTCCAAGGTTTCTTGCAAAACTAGAAGTGGAACGAGTATTTCGATACGTGATAATTGACAAAGATGCACCGTGTTGGAATAGAATCTCTTAATATACGTTTGAACAAGTTAGTTAGGGTTCGAAAATGTTCGTTAGAACTATTCACCCTCGTGGCGAATACTATTGTAATATGAAGAGTTTCTCTATCCATGGAGAAATGTTACAAGGAGTTTCCTTAAACAGAAATGTGAGCGATAAAGATAGGAGTGAAATGAGGACTTAGAATAGGATGAGCTTACATCTCGGGGTTGCCATAACGTGCCTCTAGTTGTCAAAAGTTGAAGTCTGAAAGAGAAACGAGATAGTACACGTAGTTGTATAGTTCGGGGTTGAATAATAGTTGGCCGATTATCAGAAACACAAGGGCGTTAAGTCAAAGAAGAGTGAAGTATCGTTGGATTGTGTGTTATCTTATATTCCAGTAATATCAGACGGTAACGATGAAATATCATAGGTATGTAGTATGGTATGAGATGACGAGAAAATTGATCGGATCCACAATTTAGTATTCGAATTCTTCGTGCAAAATAACGAATTTTTAGCTACGTTGATTTTGAGTCGAGAGAGTATGCCTTTCGGCGTTCAAGTAGAAATATTTCCATGTTTGAGTTCCATCTGTTGCTATACGAATTTAACTAGAAATGTTGGTGTGAAGAATCACGCTCAAGGTTCGAACACAGAGAGGTTTAAAGTTTTCCTTAGTGAGTTAACGAGTTTAAAAGTCGTGTAACACGAGAAAAGTCAGAAATGAATCTTCGGTAATAACAGACGAGACCTAAGATTTTACGAATACAAGTCTGAGTTGGGAGAGTTTACTGATTACATGTGGCTTGATTTCGAGATTGATTGTAATGCCTCGACCGTTAACATCATGGTTAGAAAAATTAGACTTCGTTCAACAAAAATTCCCACTCGGAGAATTTGGTATAAAGTTGCTCTTTTCTCAAAAGTTCGAGCGTAAGCTGGTGATGTTGTTCGTTTTCCTTCTTTACTTGAATAAGTTAAGATGTCATCTATAAATACGATAACAGATTTGTCTAGATAAGTTTGCATACGTGGTTTAAGAGGTTTATGGATATGGACGAGCCTTGGATAAATCGAATGGTACTAAGAGAGATTTACAACTAACGTTGCGAGTTCGGAAAAGACTCAGGAGACATCGTCTCCCTTAACCCCCAATTGATGATAACCGGAACGGAGGTCGATTTGGAACATACGAGATTCATGCAAATAATCATGAGGTCATGGATGTGAGGGAGAGGGTATCGGTTTTCAACCGAAAATTTCTTAGTTCACAATAATCTATACATAAATGTAGGGCAACAATTTCTCCTTAATGACTGGATTTTGAGTTCCTTAGTTCTATAGGTGTCGAGTCCAATTTCTTAACGCATATCCTCCGATAGAATTTATAGGCACACAATATTTTTCCGTTGGTCACTTAAATCGTCTAAGTAGTATCTAGGGGAAAAAGTGGAATGTAAAGAGTACAAGTGAAAGTCTCGGTTGTAAAACGTCTAGCGGTAATTGAATCGAATAAGTATGAAATATACGGTTTGTTGTGAAGAAATGTACCCGTGACTAGTCCATCATCGTCTCGGGCTTCCTAGGCGTTGATGTTGAAAGTTCAACGGCGTGCGTTGGGGTTAATTTTCTTATTTGGGCATTCATTCCTAAAATGACCCGTTTGGCCACATGCGTAGCAAGTGACCGACTTTCGTGGGTTGGGTCCCTTTTGAGTGACGGGGGTGGCACTTCCACAATGTTTGGCGATGTGACCACTTCCTTGGCGCCGGTGGCGGACCCTGCCACATCCTTCAAAGTGATGCTTGTGGCATTCGTTACAAAAAGGTAGTTTTCCGGCATAGCCTTTCTTGTCGTTGGAGGCGAAAGGCTTCTTGGCGGGGTTGTTGTTATTGTTGTGGTTGCTTGATTGAGAGGCTTCCCATATTCTTTTGTTGTTACTCGGGTGGTTCTCGACCATTGGTGCCGGTGCTTCCATTTCATTCACCGTTTCCAAAGTTTGGTGGGCCTTTGCTAAAGCCTCTTGTAGGTTAGTGGGTTGGGATGTCATTACCCCGTGTTGAATGCTCTTAGGGAGGCCATCCATGTAAAGTTCGACTCTTAGGGATTCGGGAGTCATGATATTGGGACGCATTGAGGCTAGTTCGGTAAACCGTTGATTATAAGCTTCGAGGTCATTCCCGATCGTTTTTAAATTCCTTAGACCCTGCTCGAGCCTTCGAGTCTCGTCGCGCAGAAAATATTCGGTGATCATTCTTTCTCTTAATTCGGTCCAAGAGAGTGAGTGGGCTTCATCGATACCCACCGATTGTACATACATGTTCCACCATGAGAGTGCAACACCGGTGAAAGTGAGGGTGGAAAACTTGACCTTATCTTGGTCTCGACAACTGCTTGTGTTAAAAACGGTCTCCATTTGTTCAAACCATCGGGTGAGAATAACCGGTCCTCCGGTTCCATCGAAAGTGGGAGGGTTGTACTTCATGAAGTTCTTGTAGGAGCAACCTTCGTTTGAATTACCGGTTCCATGATTGTTGTTGTTAGAAAAGTGATCGGCCACGGCCGTACCCACGGCGGTGGTTATCATTCGTTGAAGAGCTTGTTCTAGGGTTTCGAGAGGAGTATTGTGTTGACCTTGGTGAGCCATTGTTCCTTCATGACACAAGAATATCGTTGGTTAGTATTTTCAACAATACTAACCGGAGTATGGAATAAGGATAGAGAGGAAATTTTTCCTTGACTCGCCTTAAATTCTTTACGTCATAATGTCGGAACGTCCATGTGAATCACCGTAATATAATCCCGGAAATTATATTACCCTGATTTACATGTGCATTTAACATTACTTTATAAAGTCAAGGTGGCGCGTCAACAAAATTTATCAACGTAAGATCAAGATCGAATACGAGTTAGATATGATAGAAGAGTTCGAGTATAAATGCACAAATAGTCAAGTAATTCCTACTTCAGTCTATATGCCGGTTGTAGTCTAGATTCACCTATGTACCCTATGACTCGGGGTGGACACAAATGAACTCTAAATCCCTACAACCAAGGCTCTGATACCACTTGTAGCGACCCCGACAAATCGTCAAGTGACGGCGTCGTCTACATGGGTCTCATCACCTGGTCATAAGTCTTTATGACAACGTTTGACCAAAATATGTCGCCTTCATTTCAAAATAAAGATTGTTTTCAAAGTTTACAAGAATTGTTCAACCAAAAGTTAAGTTACAAGGTTATAAGTACAAAGGAAATCTAGGCGACACGGTTTAAAGTAAAGTCATAGGACGCTCCATGAAAAGCATGTATACTCGACATCCAAAGCAAGTATCAAATAATGAGCGGAAGCATGTTTCACGTATCGTGTAAGACCTGAGAAAAACATAGAAATCTGTCAACGAAAACATTGGTGAAATCATAGGTTTAAGTAAGTATGTGAGTAAAAGTAAAGTAAGCCGAACCACAAGATTTGTAAAGTTGTAATAATAGTAATACATTCTAAAGTTAATATTCACGAGCACCCAATTATCAAAGCTTAACATTCCGTCCGTTGAATACCCCATAAATTAGTGCTAGAACAACACTATTCCCGAAAATATATTTCATCCGTAGATGGTAGCGAACCGTCAAAGATGAGGGTTGTCAAACCCATATGGCCATACAACATAAGTTCACGCCTACACTTACACCCTGCAAATGTAACTAATGATAATTGAATTGAGGATTTTGTTCTAAACTCGTATGTAGAATGTTTGTTTTCCCGTTCTTGTGTTCACTTAGTTCAAAAGAATCGTTTATGTTTTCTCATCCCAAAAGTAAGTTCAAAAGAGTAAAAAGTGGGACTATGATCTCACCTTGTATGCACGAACCACAAAGTACTTCGACAAGTAAACGTGCAAGAAACAATGCTAGTCTTGACCTAAACAAATAGGTTGTATCAATAACGATAGTCACGAAGGGTCAAAGATGTTCAATTAGTCCTATGGCTCGTTACGACTCGATTAATATAGCACGTGGATCAATTTGTCAAGTTTCATGCACGATACAAGTAATTAAGCATGTTAGAACGATCGTAATAATTGTTTGGTTAAGTTTGACTAAAAGTCAAACTTGGTCAAAGTCAAGGTCAACGGGGTCGGGTCGGGTGTCCGACAATTTTCTCATGATGAGAAGTCATATACGAGCATAATAGTCAAGTTTCATGTTAATCGAAGTTACGGTTAAGCGGGAAACATTTTGTGAAAGGAAAAATAAAAACAAAAATGAGCTGGGCATATGCGCGGCGCGCTATGGGTTGCGCGGCGCGCACCCTAGTGTAAATCCGGGTCAGAACTCAACTAAAGGGGGCAAATATCTGGGATTTCTAATTCTGCGCGGCGCGCGGGTATATGCGCGGCGCGCAATACCTGGGAGACATGCAGTTTGCAGAAAAATGGTCCAAGTCACGAACCAAAATACAATTTAACACATCTCATGCACCGAAAACACTTAAAACGCATATCATATATCATTGGAGAGGTAATTTGACAAGGAGAATAACTAAACGCATTTACTCAATCAAAACCAAACAAACTCATATCTAATGCTTAACATTAACCGCATACAAGTTCATAAATGCAATTCAATGATTCGGGCAACCAATTTACGTGAATGATATGCCGTTTCGAAGGTAATCAAGCATACAATCCAACTAAACACTTACCAATAATAATCCATGGCATTCAATGCATCAAAAGTCCATTTCAAGTTCATCAAACCCTAACCCAAATTCACCAAAATCAATAATCAAGTTCATGAAGTTTTCTAAGGCAACCTACACATCAAATTGAAGCTAATGATACTAGTAACACTTTTAAAACATGCACTTTAATAATCTAACAACATTTGATCATCCAAAATCAAGGATTTAGCAAGTAATTTTCATATTGAACTAGTTACACCAAAAACAACGAATCGAGCATACAAATTACATACACGACATCACAATGAGCCATAGACACTAATTAACAACTTTATAACTCAAAAATCTCAAGAACACATAAAATTAGTGATTTTAGAAAGTTACCCAAATGAGATGAAGTTGGTATCAAATTGAAGAGGATGAAGAGAGGATTCCAAATATGTATTTTGTTTTGGTTGAAGCTTCCAAATCCGAATTTAGATGATGATTCTTTGTATTGGTGTTTGAGAGAAAATTGGAAAGTATAGAAAGTAAATGGAAATGAAAATGAAAAGGAAAATGGGGAGGTGGGTGTTGACTAGTCAAGCTAGTCACATCTTTGCTCCAATGGCGAAACTAGTCCCTCGCGTTCGGTTGCGGGTGCGTGAATTGACCAAACGAATTATTTTAAATTACACGGAAGTACGGGAGATATTAAAAATCCGATAACGAGAATATTTAAAATGTTACTTAACAAAGGATACGAATCTAGATATGAAGGGTATTATTTAAAAAGAAAAAGACGGGCGTTAAAATAATTTAACGGAAAAATGCGGGATGTTACACCTTGGGGTTATAGTGTTTTTCATTCTACCGTGTCTTTATATTGCTATACGCATTGATATACACGGTTTGTAATTTCAGGGTTGTTATCGGGCTTTATATTCTCCATTATATTTCGGAGCTTCATGCTTTCGTTTTCTCTTCCCGACCTTAAGTCAAGCGGATAATGGTCCAGAATTCGTAGGTATGAAGTTTCAGATGAACATAACAAATGTTCTAAGAAAGAAATAGTAATAGCACAATCTGACTTGTCAAATTACCAGAATACCTCGAAAAAGACCGAATCATTAAGAAAATATTTTCTTGATATTTTTAGAGATTATATAGAATGAAAGAGTTATGTAACATGGTTCATGATGAGGGTATGATCTGTGAACCTTTATCACGTTCCATTAGAAACTCAGCATGACTTACTGTAATATAATCACGTTGATCAAGTGTCATTATATTATACTAACTCATGCTTTAGTTCCCAACATTACTTCAAAACATCCATTTTTCGAATTTTTCAGATTTTAGACACTAAAATAGTTTCTTTTATGATGTAACAAAGATAGCGTGAAGAGATAAATGATTTCAGATAAGAATAGTTATGAAAATATCTTCAGAAATATGGAGGATATTTATAATGGAAGATACGATGATATCTTAGAATTTCTAATATCAGAGGATGATGCGGAAAATCTATCTATGAAGCTTTAGAATAAGAAGTAAGGTTCTTACTAATGGTTTCAGCTGGCACTGAATCATTTGGATTCTTTGAAGGTAGATTTCGTCTTTGTGATTTGTCCACAGCCTCCTTCATGGTCTGCTCAATCTGTTTTCCAGTTCCAAACCTTCTCTTTTTCTCAGCTTTACCACCATACTATTCTTTATCATCAAACTTTTGACTGTTAAGGTCGTTTACAGTTTTTGCCGCTTCATCAACATTTTTCCAAAATTCGGAGAACTAGTTTCGTAGTTTGGGGTGTTTTTCGGAAACTTCACATTCGAAGTATGTAAGTCCAGGAGGTAGACGTTATATGTACACATATAACTGTTGGCGTAGACGTGCTACAAGATTTCAAAATACTGATTGCTAATTCCTGATAGTTGGTATGTCAATTGCCGTTACAAGATGTGGATGAGTACATGATACGGTTTCAATGAGTATAAGGATTTTTCAGAAGGTCAAAGATCAATGAAGTTGTTGGTAAATTTACTGCTAATGTGGTGGAACATGAAAGGTTCCCCAGTAACAAAAACGTATATATCAAGGTTATAATAAGGCTAATCTAAAAAGTCGAAGTTGACTGGTTGGAAGTGTGGTAAAACTGGATACTTTGAACAGGGATTGCAAGATTGTTTTCGGTAATAACAATGCTAAAGGATCTTTCACAGTTTTAAAGTTAAAGTATAGCTTTGAAAGATGTAAAGATCTAAGAATGATGTCACTGGTTCAGAGTTATGGCTTGGATTCTGATACGTCGATATCAGAATATGTGATTGAATTTGTATGAAATGATTGTGTATCATTGTGAAGATAGTGAGTATAGTTAATGATTTTTGAATCAAAATTGAAGAATGTACAGTGTAACATATTAATTGTGAACTTAAATATTTCTCGAGTAGTACCTACCCGTTAAAGATTTCACAATTAATACTTTGTATAAAAGAATTTTTATTACCGTCTTTATGAAAATATATGTATGTATATTTTCTTCAGATCTAATATAGATTTAATGAGTTAATATCATATTAAGCTCATTTGATTTTCGGCTTGACTTAGAAATGATTAAACTCTAAAACATTAAAGATTACATAATCTTTGCGGAGTATTTCGCTAATGTAATCGATACTTCATTATTTATTCTTATTTCTCGGTGAAGGATGTTGATGCTTGTGGAATCTTTGTGAACCTTACAAGGCACATATGATGTTTTATGGAAAGTTTCGAGTACATCAAAAATGAAAATGTAAAATCAATTATGTAATTGAATAGTACACCTGGTTTATTAGGAAATGGAATTCATTGAGTTGAAACAGAGATTGTAGTTAACGAAGGTTAAGTTGTTAACGAAAGATGTACATTATAGCATATTAGTAATATGAATTAACCGAGTAGTATTTACCCTTTTTCAATTCTTACATAATAGCTTAGTACGAAAATATTTATGATGGTTTTAAAATTTATATATATAAGATATACATATAAATTCTTTAGAGGGATTGAGTTATTACTTCATAACTCATTGATACAATATACTCGTTGTTGACTCGTAATAATATCCACAGTGCCTTCTTGAACTGGCAGAGCTTGTGATGTTAGAGGCGATGTTGACAGCACCGACTGTGCTGGTGAGGCTAAGGGTACTATTGATGTTGTTGGTAAAACAAGTCTAGCTTGTACCTTACGCACCATTCTTGTCAGGGTTTCTATTCTTCCTTCTATCATCTCTATTCATTTGATTTACGGTTAGAACTGGGATAAATAATCTCTAAGATTTTAGAGATTACCTAATCGCCGTAGAATATTTTTTCGATGAAGTTATGAATCAATACTTCATCGTTTATTGTTGTTGGTACTCCTTGGTACCTATGGTGCGTATGATGTTGATATCCGAGGTACAGATTGTGATGTTGAGGTGTGTGATGGGGATGTTGTTATTGGTGGTGGTAATGGTACTGTTGGTGTTGATGATGGTGATACTGGTTATGCTGCTGGTGTTTGTAATCCTTGCACCATATTCTCCAAAGCCACTACCCGAGCGCGAAGCTCGTTGACTTCTTCTATTATACTGGGATGATTGGCGGTTCGGACAAGCGGATGAATAAGATTCAGAATTTGAGAGAGTATATGATCATGACGAGATATTCAGGAGATGAGAGAGAAAATGGTATTACGAACAGGTTCGCCGGTAAGTGCTTCAGGTTCTTCGCCAAGAGGGCAATGTGATGGATGGAAGGGATTGCCTTCTTCTTGTCTCCAATAATTAAGTAGGCTACGAACCCATCCCCAATTCATCCAGAATAGATGATGACTGATTGGTTGATCCATTCCGGTTACACTGTCTTCGGAATTCAGGTGAATATCCATATCGGAATAGCTGTCGGAGTTTAAGGAATTTGAACTAGATACGGGATCCATCTTGTATAATTAGAGAGATGATTTTTGATATGAAATAGATTATAGAATTTAGATTGGTACTCTTCAATACATAATTTACATATGTATATATAATACCAAAATTCCATAAATCACGGAGGAATTTACGGAAGATGTCAGGAAAATTTTACAGTAACAGATACGCTAAGATATGAATTTTTGTCTATACACTATTTATGCAATAAATGCTGGAAAACGTGTCTAGACTTAAGAATGATAAGCATGTAATTTCCAACAAGAAATGATAAGCAAAACTTTTGACATGCAGACACAGTCGAAGTCCAGACTTACGAATGCATCCTAACAACTATCAGTTAGACACACTTATGCAAGACCTGGTTCACCAGGACCAACGCTCTGATACCAACTGTGACGATCGCTCTAAATCCATATGGACGAACACATCATTCATCAATTTCATTGCGAGGTATTTGACCTCTATATGATACGTTTTGTAAACATTACATTCTTTTGAAAAGGCACACCATAAATGAATATTTAAATCAAAGGTTTTCGACATCTGATGATATCTACATATAGACAATCACCGTAAATAATAGTTTACAATATTACTTCCGTTGACAATGCAGTCAAAATAAGATACATGGTGATGATTTGGTGAATGCAACATTTCCTTGAAAAATATGCCATGTAAGACTCCATGCACATAGCTTGTCTAACATATAAGCAAACAGTGGAAGACTTCTAGGGAACCTGAGAATAAACATGCTAACAAGTGTCAACACAAAGGTTGGTGAGTTCATAGTTTTAGTGTTTCGCATAATTTGTATATAAAAGTGGATCACAAGATTTCAGTTGTTTCATCCAGAAACGTTTATCAATAGATTCTACATAACAGAGCACCCTGGTAACTAAACTTTAACGTTATAATGATAAATACCCCATTCGTTTTAATACACGCAAACCAACGTGTCCTAAACTCAAATAACACACGTCCGTTAAAAGTCTAGCGCTCTAGCTCGGACGGGGATGTCAAGCCCTATGGATCCATATACTGTTATTCGAGCCCACCATTTCACATCCTATGTACTGGCAGTTACTAGTTACCAAAGCTAAGGGATTTTTGGTTTAAACTCAGTGTAGAATTAAGTATGTACTTGTATCCATTGCGTTTAAAATAAATTGCATGTATTCTCAGCCCAAAAATATATTGCAAAAGCAATTAAAAAGGGAGCAATGAAACTCACCTTAGCAGCATATAAAGTTGTTCACCAAAATGTAACCGAAACTCGAATTACCAATTAATTGTAGATCTCAACCTAGAGAACATATGTTGGTCAATAAATGTTTATTAAGCTAGGTCTGGTCATAGTGTATCATAATCCTAATGCTCAAGATCGACATACAAAAGTTATCAAAAGTCATTTCAAAAAGTCAATTTTGACAAAAGTTCAACAAAACGAGATGTACCTTATATAAGGATTCATTTACTCGGTTGGTAATATTCAAAAAAACCATTTTATCAATCTCGTTAACAAGTTGTTTAAATCTTAATTGCAGATTCAAAAGAAATTTTAATTAACGTCAATCATAATTCAGTTGATCATATCTTTTAATCCGTTCATCGAAACTATTCGGTGTCTAAATGAAAAGTTATTGATTTTTCGCCAGCTTTCCAAAAACATGTATATCATATACCTTTTACCAGTAATATATGTATTTAATTTGTTATTCATCATAGACTGTTTAACGATGAAATTTAGCATACAAGCTTGTATAAATATATATACTTGAGCACTTGACATGGATACACTATTAGTATATAAAAGATAAAATATAAATGCTTACGTATCAATATTGTGATTCAATATTTCAGAAAAGTACGTAGACGTAACGGAGATGATAAACACTAGGTTTGATTCATAAATATACCCCCGAACATTACCCATAATTTCCTTAGCTCTATCCCGCTTGAAAACCCATTTTGAAAGTAACTCACTCATGACCTCATCGTAGTATTTTATGTATAATACATAATTAATAATATTAATAATAATAATATTAATAATAATATTAATCTTAATAATAATAATAATAATAGTAATAATAATAATAATAATAATAATAATAATAATAATAATAATAATAATAATAATAATAATAATAATAATAATAATAATAATAATAATAATAATAATAATAATAAAATAAATTAAATAAATATTACGGAGTAATAATACTAGAGAAAGAGAGATAGATTCAGCTGAGCCAAAATCGCGCAATTTATAGAACCTTTTCTGAAAAAGTACCCCATGTGATCGCATGGGATTTGTGCTTCAAGGCCATGCGATCGCATGACCCTCTGATCCAGCTCATAAACTTTTAACTTTTTGTTTGTCGACATAATTTTATATAATATATATAATATATTTAATTTATATAATTAATTATATATTATATTAAATTCACATGCATGGTTGACTTGTAATTTTTGTTCCGATGACTCATACGTTGTTACTCGATTTATGTCCCGGTTTCGGTTTCTCGAACGCATTTTCGTACGCTTAGAAAACTCGCAATTTACGTTTTGTGACTTGTACCTTTGTCAAAATATAGTCTTAAATTATCAATAAACTATATCATTCAAAGTGTATCTTAAACTTTCGAGTATTTTGGTCATTTACTTCTATAAATCATTGTCTCGCTATTTGTTGATATATAATAACAAATCGTTTTATGACCAAGTTAATATATATTTTCAACATTCATAAACACGTTTTAAATATACGTCGCAATTTATTCATACAATTAATATTCCAACTTATCATATATATTCAAATAAATATTTAAACCAATAATTTTAATGTACGATATTAAACAATTAAAACTTTGTTACTTTTTCAAGTTATAGTATATATATGTATCTATTTACATATAATGGTTTGCGAATCATTGAGAACAATCGAAGGGTAATTGAATAGTTCAAAATTTTGAGATTCAACTTCATAGACTTTGCTTATCGTGTCGGAAACGTTAAAGATTAAGTTTAAATTTGGTCAGAAATTTCCGGGTCATCACAAGTTGTAATAGCAACGTAACAGAAGTAGGTCGTTTGCAAATTTTTAATTGTGGTTTACGAATGAAAACAGAAAGAGTAGTAGGAGAAATTCGATGGTGGTTCAAGTGGTATTCGGCTGTGATCAAGTTTCGAAGGTGATGGTTGTTTACAAGTTGAGGTGAAGGATGGCGATGGTTCAATAATTGCAGAGGGTGTTTGGTTTATGGCCATAATAGGAGGAGAAGAGAAAGACGATGGAGATGGTGAAAGGGTGGTCTAGTGTGGTCGATGGTGGTTTGAAGATTTCACATAAAATGGTGATGGTTTGTTGACAAGAAACACAAGAATGAAAGTGCACGGTTTATGGTAATGATTTTGGGTGGTGATCAACGATGGGTGGTGGGTTGTTCGTTTAAGAGAACAAGAAACATAGTAGAGAGATATAAAAATAGGGTGATTGATAGATGGGTTGTCGTGGTGAGTGTTTATCGAGTAGAAATATGTCACGACAGTAGTGGTGGTGATCGTTTAGAGTGACAGTGGTGATGGGTCGTAAGTGGTGTGGTGTGTGTGATTGTAATCAAGTTACAATTTATATATGTATATGTTTATATGTATACATAAATGGTGATGGAGACGTTTAGGTTGGTTCCAAGGTGGCGAGTGATGACTCCGATGGTGACTGCGGTTTGTAGAATTAAGAAGAAGGAGATAGGTGGATTGTGGATGATATATGTTTGTGTGTACCCTCTTGTGTGCATATGTATATGCACAATAGTCAGAGATCAATATTAAATATATATGTAATATGATTGTGGTTAAATGAATCAAAAGGAACAGTGACCAGAACAGTATAGCAGCCATAGTTTTAGATTATAGTGCCGACACTTTCAAAATACTGTATTAATTCGTACTCCGTTGATAATTAGTGGCGGATAAAAGTCTTCAGAAAAATCCCATATTTTGAAATTAACTATATTTATTTATTTTGGTCATTATGGTATAAAATTCAGTCATTAATTTAATAAATAAATAAATAGCACATCAACTGTCCCTCTCATTTATGGGTAAAATATAAAAAGTGTTAAAACTTAACAAATAGTTCCTAAATACATTTTTAATAAGCCTAAAATTTATAGAACTCATTTTCGTATCACCGTTTATTTTAAGATTACATAAGTTTGAATTTAACTTGCTTAATATAAATCGAAACATCAAACGAGTATTACAATCATTTAATATTTATTTTTAATATACTTTATTTATATATAGAGATATATTTTAAATAACAATTATAATAATATCCTATTTTTATTTTTATTTTTATTTTTTTAATAACAACAACATAAAATACTTCAAATTATATTTTGAATTATTATTTATATACACATACACACATATCTATTTACAATTAATTGTTCGTGAATCGTCGAGAGTAGTCGAAGGTCAATTGAATATATGAACATCGTTTCAAAATTTTTGAGACTCAACATTACAGACTTTGCTTATCGTGTCGAAATCATATAAAGTTTAAGTTTAAATTTGGTCGGAAATTGCCGGGTCGTCACAATACCTACCCGTTAAAGAAATTTCGTCACGAAATTTGAGTGAGGTGGTCATGGCTAACAATAAAAATGTTTTCATGACGAATATGAGTTAAAAATTAGAGTTTTATCATCATTAAATAATATAGATAAAACGATTCGATTATGTGGAGCGTACGAGTGTAGTTATCACAAAAGAGTGAATTGAAGAAATAAAGTTTCCTCTTAACTTTTGACATAGTCACGTTTGAATTTAGTAAATTAAGGTGTGTCTTAACTTTTGATGTTGTCTTGGTTGAATTCCGGAATTCAAGGGATTTAAAGAAGATCTTTGAAATCTAAAAGATTTGATTATTCGGTGAATAAGGAAATTAAGATCCTCTTTAATTTAAATACGGTGATCTGCCTCGATTACTTTGTCTGATATTTTACTATAAATTCATTCCCTTCATTTTCTTTATATTTCGGAGTTCCATCATTTTGTTTTTCCTCTTCCCAACTTTAAGTCAAACGAATAATGGTCCAGAATTCGTAGATATGAATTTCAGAATGAACATAGTTAATGTTATAAGAAGGAAATTGTAATGGCACGATCTTGATTTGTCAAATTACCAAAATTCAAGAGATAAGATAGAACTATCAGGAAGATATATTCTTGATATGTCTGGAGATTAGGTAGAATGTAAGAGTCGTGTAACATGGCACATGATGACGTTATGGTCTGTGAATCATCACGTTTCATTAGAAACTCAGCATGACTTACTGTAATATAATCACGTTGATCAAGTGTCATTATATTATACTAACTCATGCATCAATTTCCAACACTACTTCAAAAACATTCATAGTTTAAACTCGAAAGTTTACAGAATATAGAAACTAACAGTTTCTTATATGATGTAACACTGATAGCGCGAAGAGATAAATGATTTCAGATCAGATTAGTTATGAAAATATCTTCAGAAATATCGAGGATATTTATAATAACAGATACGATGATATCGTAAGATTTCTAATATCGATGGATGATGATGAAGATCATTCATCAAAGTGTAAAGTCAGGAGCAAGATATTCCTTAATGACTTCAGCAGATACTGAATCATTTGGATTCTTTGAAGGCAGGTTTAATCTTTGGGATTTGTCCACAACCTCCTTCATGGTTTGCTCAATCCGTTTTTCAGTTCCAACTTTTCTGAGCTTTGCCAACATACAATTCTTTATCATCAAATTTTTGACTGCTAAGGCAGTATTCAGATTTCACTGCTTCATCAGCTTTTTCAAAACTCAAAAAACTGGTTCATAGGCTAGAGTGCTTTTCAGAATTTTAGAATGGGAGATTGTAATTCTAAGAGATAAATGTTATATGTATACATATAACTGTTGATGTAAAAATGCTACGAGATTCAAAATAATGATTGAAGCTTTTTGGTATGACAATTACCGTTACAAGATACAGATGAGTATATGATAGGGTTTTAATGAACAATAATAATGATTTTTCGGAAAGACTTAAGCCAATGAGTAATGAAGTTGTTGGTAAGTTTACTGCTAATGTGGTGGAATATAAACAGTTCCCGGTAACGATAATGAAGGGCGATCTTATATATCAAAGTTATAGTAGAGTTCATTCGAATGAAAAGAATAAATTGCTGAAGCTGTGACAAAATTGGCTACTTTGGAAAGGGATTGCAAAGTTATTTTCGGTAATACCAACACCAAATGAGCTAGCACATATACGTGTTAAACGTTTACTCAGTTTCTGAGAGTTTTTCAGGTGCATCACTATATGCATAAATCGTTCCTTCTGTAGATGAAGTGCGGTTGGTTCATCCTCTCGATTGAGGTGTTTTCGAGAATCATGAAAGGTTTGAACGCAGATTGTAATCGTCAAGATACAAATGAGGTTTAAGATGAAATCAAATGGCAAACTTGAAGAAATGTTTAGTTTCATATGTTATAATCAATATTTTAATTCATTTTAATTGTCCAATGTTATTAGTCCACAGTCGATAGTCGATAGTTAACAGTCCAATAATTCATATATAGTTTAATATATAATATTTGAATTAATTAATACGTATCGTGACCCGTGTACATGTCTCAGACTCAATCACAACTCAAAGTATATATATTATTGTAGAATCAACCTCAACCCTGTATAGCTAACTCGATCATTACTGCATATAGAGTGTCTATGGTTATTCCAAATAATATATATAGATGCGTCGATATGATATGTCAAAACCTTGTATACGTGTCCCGATATTTAAAATGCATAAATAACAGTATTTAAATGACGATAAATAAAATTGCGAGAATATAAATTGCGATAAATAAATTGCGATAAATAAAATGTAAACAATTAGCTAAGATAGCTAGGAACAGTTAGCGTGAATTCTTAACAAAATTCTTCTCATAGTTAAATTGTTTGTTTCTAAAAAATTTTATTTTGTCCAATGTTTTCTTCATTATGCCACTTGTTGGATTCTGATAGATCAAAATCCAAATATGAAATTGAATGAAAAGGGTTATTCTGCGGTGAACGGATACGTATATCGGTGGTTGTAAATAGGATAGTAAATGACTGTTGAATTAGATTTGAAAGAATGTACAGTGTACTTATTAATGTGAAATCTAAATATTCCTCGGGTATTACCTACCCGTTAAAATATTTTCACCATTAACAGTTTGTACGAAAGAATTTTTAATTACAATCTTTATGAAAATATACTTACATATATATTTTCTTCAGATGTAATCATAGATTTAATGAGTTATTAATCTCATTTGATTTACCGTTAGAACTAGAATACATAATCTCTAAAACATTAGAGTTTACATAATCGCCATGAAGAACGAAAATAAATGATGTAGAACATCATGTAGAATGATGATTATGCTCGAGGTACATAATGAGATGTTGAGGTGTGTGATGTTGAACTTGGGTTGTTGGTGGTACTGGTATTGATGTTGGTGCTGGTGATGTTGCTGAAGCTGGTAAATTTTACATCATATTCTCCAAAGTCACTACCCGAGCGCGAAATTCGTTGACTTCTTCTATTATTCTGGGATGATTGTTGGTTGGAAAGAGCGGATGAATAAGGTTTAGAATTTTAGATAGAATATAATCGTGGCGAGATATTCGGGAAATGAGAGTGAAAATGGTGTTTCGGATTGGTTCGCCGGTGAATGCTTCAGGTTCTTCGCCCAGAGGACAATATGGTGGATGAAAGGGATCGCTTCTTCTTGTCTCCAATGATTAAGTTGACTACGAACCCATTCCCAATTCATCCAGAATTGAAGATGACTAGTTGGTTGATCCATTTCGTTTACACTGATTTCGGAGCTTAGGTGAATGTCCATGTCGGAATAGCTGTCGGAATAACTATCGGAATAGTTATCGGAATCTGAGGGACTCAAACTGGTTGAGGGATTTATCTCGTACGATCAAATGAAAGATTTTCGATAAGAAATAGATTATAGGATGTAGATCAGTACCCTGCAATACATAATTTACATATGCATATATAATACTAAAATCCCATAACTTACGGAGGAATCTACGGAAGCTGTCAGGCAAAGGTAACAATAACAGATACGCTAAGATATAAATTTATCTATACACTATCTATGCAATAGAGGCAGTAAGACGTGTCTAGACTTTAAGGATGATAAGCAAATAATTTTCGACACTAAATGATAAGCAAAACTTTTGACATGCAGACACGGTCGAAGTCCAGACCCACTAATGCACCTAAACAACTATCAGTTAGACACACTAATGCAAGGCCTGGTACGCTAAGACCACCGCTCTGATACCACATGTAAAGACCCGTCCTAATCCATAAGAACGAATACAATAATATATGGTTACATCGCGAGGTATTTGACCTCTATATGATACATTTTACAAATATTGCATTCGTTTTAAAAGACAAACTTTCATTACATCGAAAGTTGACAGGCATGCATACCATTTCAAAATATCCATCTATAAATGATCTAATCTGTCATTTACTTAATCATAATCTTTACTGAACTCAACGACTTGAATGCAACGTCTTTTGAAATATGCCATAAATGACTACAAGTAATATCTTTAAAATGAGCAAATGCACAGCGGAAGATTTCTTTAATACCTGAGAATAAACATGCTTTCAAGTGTCAACCAAAAGATTGGTGAGTTCATTAGTTTATCAAATCATTCATTTTCATCATTTTAATAGACCACAAGAATTTCATTTCCATTTCTCATAAATATACGTCCCATGCATAGAGACAAAAATCATTCATATGGATTGAACACCTGGTAACCGATATTAACAAGATGCATATAAGAATATCCCCTATCATTCTGGGAAATCCTTCGGACATGATAAAAACGAATTCGAAGTACTAAAGCATCCGGTACTTTGGATGGGGTTCGTTAGGCCCAATAGATCTATCTTTAGGATTCGCGTCAATTAGTAGATCGGTGTAACACCCCGTCAAAAATCCCTTTAACGGAATGTTAACTCTGGTCCCAGTGCTTGGCTTGACTTCTACGTAACAGCAATATTCTACAGCGGAAGCAATTAATACCTGAGAATAAAACACGCAAAACGGATCAACAACAATGTTGAGTGAATCTACAGGTTTTAAGTAAACAATACAGTATGTTTAAAAAATAACATTTCGAAGATGTTTATTAGTAGAAGACCACCAAGGTTTAACGTTAAAAGTTTGTAGACAACACCGTGTCCCATTTCAAAAGTTTGTTGACATGACCATGTCAAGTTTCAATTATTTGTAGACAATACCATGTCAAGTTTCAAATATTCGTAGACAATACCATGTCAAGTTTTATCTCATTTGTTCGTAAACCACAGTTTTAAATAACGTTGTATAGTATCTGAAAACAGTTATCAGAAAATAGTTTAAATTCCTTGACCACGAGATTTTACAAGTACAACTCCAAGTTGCGAAACGTTTGCATAATCTATGAGCACCTGAATACTAGCAATGACCCGAGTATAGAATCCACTATACCCGCTTTTACCTCATAAAAATGTTATACACTTGTACGAATGTATTATGTTCAAAATAAATGCACCACAGTTTTTATAGCGGGTGAGGTTGTCAACCTAACGGATCCGTCCATCTAAATTGTGCCTACACCGATGGTATTTAAAGTATTCAAGCTAGAGGCTTTGTGTACAAACTCAATATGCAGATATAGTACTCGTGTCAATACAAAAAGCATTTGATAATATAAGTATAACAGCGTGTATTCTCATCCGTAAAAACATGTAAAAAGCAGGACTGTAGACTCACCTTTGAATAAAGCTCGGATTGAAAAGTGGACAATTTACTTGTACGGTTTATAGCCGAGTAATGCAACCTAAGTATATGTATTTAGGTTGGTCAATAAATATGTCTTAAACAAGTGTGGTTTCATAGTATAAGTTGTTTTATTGCTCGAATCGACGCGTTTCAAAGTAGAAGTCAACATACAATCAACTAATTCATGCAAGTCAAACAAAGTCAACCGAAGTCAAACCGAAAGTCAAACTTGGTCAAAGTAGTCAACCAAAGTCAACATAAGTAGGTTCATGTAAAATGTTGGTCAACATGTCAAACCTAAGTCAAACAACACGTTTTATGTCATACATGGTCAATTTCACAATTTCAGTTTATCGTTGTGCACAAAGTTCATGTACATGTAGCAAACTTAGCATATTATCTCATAGTACAAAATTCATGCAAACATGGAAAACTCCAGATCATAAGTATACTCAAAATTGATTCCAAAAAGTCTGGCCAGGGTCTCATATGATAATTAAAAGTCAGGAATCAGAAGGGATACATTTATGGTTTGCCAAGTCAGTTTCTGACCGCGCACTGATTTTGTTTTGGCTATAACCGGAGTTAGGGACATGCAATTGATACAAGACCAGTGGCCATGGTTCAAGGACAAGTTATACTAACACATATCAAAAATCGATCAATTTTGGTTTAGCCAATTTGTACAGTTTATTCATGCAAGTTGAACATTCAGTTTTTCAGCTCAAATCAGAATTTACATAAAGTATGGCTCTATTGTGCCCAATGCATAAGGTTTCAGAGATTGACATAAACTAACAATAAGTCACATATAATGTTAAAATTCATATTCCAGAAGCTTACATGTTCATTCAATAAACACAATCAACAGAGTATAAAACAGAGAGCAATTTACAGATTCGATTCTAGTTTCGCTAGTCACATTCGCATGCGATTACCCGAAGATATAGATACAATTAGCCTATGATATCTACATGAAAGATGAAGTACTTTTTGTGTACATTTCAAATATGCAAAGCTTTAAATCCAGAAGTTAACACATTTTTTCATACAAGGCTGTTTTCATGCAAGTGCTGTATAAATCAACTTTTTCACTAAATCGAGCATATCTCAGGTTATACATAAGTAAACGACATGATATCCTAGTGTAAATTGTGTGTTTTTAAATTAACTATCCAGTGGTATTAATTTCACAAGCCAATTCATGGTCTATCAAACCCAGATTTCGGATTACACAACAAAAACACAACGTTAATTTCAAATGGACATAACTTGATCATCCGGAAACGAAATTAAGCGAATCCAAAGCCTAAAATCAATAGTTTTTTGAAAGGATTCTGAATATCACATAATATCATACATTTAAAAAGTCAAAATTTACTGTACATGCAATAAACAATTCAGTTTTCGCATTAATCAATCAAAACGAGCAATTTATCGCATCTAGTATTCATCAAACATCAAGACTTGAGCAATAGACAACCTAATCCATGAAACTTTAACAAAAATCAGATTTAAAGATTAGGGTTTATGTAATTATACCTTTGATCACATAATTAATGATACGCACGCGTAGAGAACGACGATCGGAGCAAGATTGATCAAACGAGTAAGAGCAAACAAGCAAGTTTGATGGTTGATTTGTGTGTGTGTGTGTGTTTGATGTGAAGAAAAAGAGAGGGAGGAGGAATGAGCTGCATTTTTCATAGTTAGGATGGAATGAGAGGATTATCTAACTAGTTATTTAGTGCCTAAAATCAAAAGTCAACAAACATGGGCCTAAAAACCAATAGTCAACAAACATGTGCCTAAACTAATAGTCAACAATGCATTGGCTACTCATGGGACCAAGGATGATGAGGTATGAGGTCATGGCCATGTGGTCTCGGGCTCGGGTCTCGGGCTCGTTTTGTGTAAAAGCTCGTTCGCGCGTGGTTCGTTTCGAGTGCCGTTAACCGTACCGAATCTCCGGAACGTTAACTAGTCGTTGAAACAAAATCACCGTGTTTAATTCATTAAGTAAATAATAAATTAAATTTCTTTCGTAAGTTCAATAATTATTAACAATAATTATTCTATCGTTTTTCTGAGTTCCGTTAACTGAAAAGTTTTCTAGGCGATTAACTTTAATCGTGTCGTTTCTAGTTTAATTCGTCAACCGAATTAAGTTTACTAATTAATATAACATATTAATTCAAGTAATCTACTAAGGATCAAGTACGCATTTAATTTATTTAAATACAAAAAAAAAATTCACGTAAGTTCCATTAACTAACTAATGGACAGTTAACTAAAGTAACGGAAAAAGTTGGGTTGTTACAATCGGTTTACTAATTCTTAGGCTACCAAGCAAAAAGGGGCATATTCAGCTTCGATCATTTAACCATATAATGTAGTTTCGATTACTTGTGTCTATTTCGTAAAATATTTATAAAAATTTCGCATGTATTCTCAGCCCAAAAATATAAAGGGTAAAAAGGCAAATGAAACTCACGATACTGTATTTTGTAGTAAAAATATTCATACGGCGATACTGAACAATGCAGGGTTGACCTCGGATTCACG
Organism: Rutidosis leptorrhynchoides; assembly: GCF_046630445.1. Taxonomy (NCBI): domain Eukaryota; kingdom Viridiplantae; phylum Streptophyta; class Magnoliopsida; order Asterales; family Asteraceae; genus Rutidosis; species Rutidosis leptorrhynchoides. Next base: position 480,646,391 of record NC_092336.1, read on the forward strand.
AACCTATATCAGTTGCATATATATTAATACATATCTCATTTAATCAACTACGTTTACTTATATTTTATAATTTATTAAAATTAGTATCTTTACATATAATTATACTTATAATAAATATATGATATATAATTTAATTAAAGTTTTATCAATATAATTGGTAATATATTAGTTAAAAACATATTAGTATGTAATATTAGTTGTTTTGTAATATATTTTTATATAGATAACATTTGTTTGTTAAAAATAATAATTATAATAATAATAATACTAAAAATAATAATAGAAATGATAATAATAAAAATGATAATACTTTTAATAATAATGATAATACTAATAATAAAAGGATAAAAATGTTATATGTTAATAATGATAATATTAATAATAATAAACGTGATAAAAATAATAGTAATAATAATAGTAATAATAATAATGTTAGTAATGATAATAAAATAATAATACTTATAATGATAATGAAAATGATAATGATAATTTTAATAAAAATACTTTTGTTAATAGTAATAATTTCAAAAATGATAATTTTAAAGATAATATTAATAACAATAATATTAATAATAATAATAGTAATAATAATCCTAGTGCTCATTTTTAATGATAATAATAATAATAATGAGTAATATTTATGTTAGTGTAATAATAATAATAATAATAATAATAATAATAATAATAATAATAATAATAATAATAATAATAATAATAATAATAATAATAATAATAGTAATAATAATAATAATAATAATAATAATAATAATAATAATAATAATAATAATAATAATAATAATAATAATAATAATAATAATTTTAGAATATAACCTTTGAAGAAACAAGCTTCTAAAAAAATACGCCACTGTCCGGGCTTGAACCCACGACCTCTCATTCCCCTCACACACTCCCAAACCATCTGAGCTAACTTGTTTTTCTGCTTTTATTCGTAACATAAATATTTTTAACCCGTATTCTGCTTCTTATTTCATCTATAATACTACGCTATCACCATCAATATCACGATCTTGTTCATAAATTTTCATCATCGTTTTCATTATGGAATCAGAAACAGACTACGACCAAGAGCAGTTTAGAATAGTCGATCCATTAATTTATTGGGCTTAATCTTATACTAACAGCCCAAACAAAAATCATGAACCAAATCTCGGCCCAATCTCATAAAGCCCCATTTAACCTACTAGTCCACTATGTTATTATATGTATCTGATGCTTATTTTGGGGGTACAACCGTAAGATCATTGGTCATAATATATGACCGAATAATCCTTACTTCCTTCGATGTTATTGTCTAACATAATCATAATCATAATCCTTCTCGTCACCAACTTATACCATCATCATAATTATAACCAATTCTACGGCCCAAAACAATTTGAAGTATGGTTGGTGTGTCGAATAGCAGTCCAAAAGAAGATCAACTTAACTAGCCCAAGTGTATTTTCAATGGATCAAATAGCATGTTTTTATTAAATAATAAAGGTTCTGTTTAAAAGTAAATACAATAATGCCGCTGTATTATCACCATTCCTTTTTGTCGTCCACCATAATAATCATTGTTTAGCACTTTATAACTTTATCATTATCGTTATTTAAAACAGAAGCAGAAGTATAATTATAGCAGGAGTAATGTTATCTGTTCGAATAGTTGGATGTGAAGATCGAAGAAAAATAAAATATGAAGGTTTGCAGGTTCTTGTTTAACTTACTATTCATCGTCTTCTATTTTCTCCCTTATAACTTTCTTCGCTGTTAACATCATGTAGGACTGCTGCAACAGCAGCAATTGCAAATTGATTAGAACAGAAAAGACAACAACAAAGCAAACTGTGGTGGTGATTTCGAAGGGAAATAGTAGGGTTTTGGGTTCTTTGATGGCGAGGATGGTGGTTGTATCTATCAAAGATTTCATTGATTTTTTTTAAAACAAAAACAGTTGTAATAGCAAAGTAACAGAAGTAGGTCATTTGCAAATTTTTAATTGTGGTTTACGAATGAAAACAGAAAGAGTAGTAGGAGAAATTCGATGGTGGTTCAAGTGGTATTCGGCTGTGATCAAGTTTCGAAGGTGATGGTTGTTTACAAGGAGAGGTGAAGGATTGCGATGGTTCAATAATTACAGAGGGTGTTTGGTTTACGGCCATAATAGGAGGAGAAGAGAAAGACGATGGAGATGGTGAAAGGGTGGTCTAGTGTGGTCGATGGTGGTTTGAAGATTTCACATAAAATGGTGATGGTTTGTTGACAAGAAACACAAGAATGAAAGTGCACGGTTTATGGTAATGATTTTGGGTGGTGATCAACGATGGGTGGTGGGTTGTTCGTTTAAGAGAACAAGAAACATAGTAGAGAGATAGAAAGATAGGGTGATTGATAGATGGGTTGTCGTGGTGAGTGTTTATCGAGCAGAAATATGTCACGGCAGCAGTGGTGGTGATCGTTTAGAGTGACAGTGGTGATGGGTCGTAGGTGGTGTGGTGTGTGTGATTGTAATCAAGTTACAATTTATATATGTATATGTTTATATGTATACATAAATGGTGATGGGGAGGTTTAGGTTGGTTCCAAGGTGGCGAGTGATGACTCCGATGGTGACTGCGGTTTGTAGAATTAAGAAGAAGGAGATGGGTGGATTGTGGATGTTATGTGTTTGTGTGTACCCTCTTGTGTGCATATGTATATGCACAATAGTCATAGATCAATATTAAATATATATGTAATATGATTGTGGTTAAATGAATCAAAAGGAACAGTGACCAGAACAGTATAGCAGCCATAGTTTTAGATTATAGTGCCGACACTTTCAAAATACTGTATTAATTCGTACTCCGTTGATAATTAGTGGCGGATAAAAGTGTTCAGAAAATCCCATATTTTTAAATTAACTATATTTATTTATTTTGGTCATTATGGTATAAAATTCAGTCATTAATTTAATAAATAAATAGTACATCAACTGTCCCTCTCATTTATGGGTAAAATATAAAAAGTGTTAAAACTTAACAAATAGTTCCTAAATACATTTTTAATAATTATAAAATTTATAGAACTCATTCTCGTATCACCGTTTATTTTAAAAATACATAAGTTTGAATTTAACTTGCTTAATATAAATCGAAACATCAAACGAGTATTACAATCATTTAATATTTTTTTTAATATACTTTATTTATATATAGAGATATATTTTAAATAATAACTATAATAATATCCTATTTTTATTTTTATTTTTATTATTTTTAATAACAACAACATATAATACTTCAAATTATATTTCGAATTATTATTTATATATACATACACACATATCTATTTACAATTAATTGTTCGCGAATCGTCGAGAGCAGTCGTAGGTCAATTGAATATATGAACATCGTTTCAAAATTTTTGAGACTCAACATTACAGACTTCGCTTATCGTGTCAAAATCATATAAAGTTTAAGTTTAAATTTGGTCGGAAATTGCCGAGTCGTCACAACAATTACCCCGTATAACAATTTGCACAAGCTAGTATCATCAAAATCGTACAACTAGCATCAACATTAGCATATATTCTCGTATCATCTCGTAACAAAAGCTAGTATCATCAAAATCGTACAACTAGCAACACCATTAGCATAATAATAATAATCATAATAATAATGAAATGCTAAACATCAACACGTATAAACCAGGTTAACCAATAATTGCAAGGGAATGACCTCGCGAACAAGTCATCGGTGTTCATAACAACCGTTAGCTCCCAAAAATGGCTATGGTATGCTAACCCCCGAGATGTTCCAAAAACGGCTATGGCATCACCCCCAAGTGTTCCAAAACGGCTATGGCATCACTTGATCATCGTATGACTAAGAACCGGCTATTCGGTTAGTGCCCAAAAATGGCTATGGTATGCTAACCCCGAGGTATGCCAAAACGGCTATGGTATTCCCCCAAAGTGTTCCAAAACGGCTATGGCATCACTTAATAGCGGTTATTACTCACACCATGTGCACAAAACGGCTATGTGCACAATTAACAAATAATAATATGTATGTATGTATATATATATATATATATATATATATATATATATATATATATATATATATATATATATATATATATATCGGGTTACACAAACCTCGAGTCGCATGTTATCGCACAAAATCCGACTATTGTGACACTATTCCCAAATGTATCCAAACGGCTATCGCCACATCAATGTGAACCAAAACCTTACTATTGTGCACATCGCGCACAAACAAATAAATTATATACATACATGTATAACTATTCCACTCACCATGAAGTCTTGATGAAAGCAAGCCAAATCCGTTGCCCCGCCAATGAAACGTATCTAATACATTATCATAATAATAAACAACACAATTAGGATGGATTACAAACCAACCATATTGACACCTGCAATATCGACCCGATTGTACTTCCAAGTACAACACATGCCCAAACTCGCCAATAATTACTAACTAGAGTGATAATGGTTCCAATAACACCAATCAAACTCAACCATAAGTGTTAAACACTTATCTTGCCCAAAATGACACATAAAGCCTAATTTTGACCCATTTCAAAATTAGTCAACCAAAACACCCAAAAATGGTTCCAACGCTTCCATAACCACTAACACTAGTGAAAATGCCAACAATGCCAACTTAACTAAACTACAAGTTTTAAACACTTGCCTTCACCAAAATCAATTTACAACTCTTATTTTGACCTAATTCAAAATCAAATTTCCAACAATACCCATTTGGGTTCTTTCAACAACATAATCACTAATCATAGTGATTACATTCAAATTAAAGCCCTAATCATGGCTAAATCATCAATCAACCCAAAACCCACCAACAACAACAATAACTAGTCACCACAAACCCACTTCATCATCTAAATGGATTTTACAACTAACAAGCTTAAAAATCTAACTTGAATATCAAATTCATAAAGATGAAACTCGGAGTTGAGACTTATTAATACAACTAAAATGATGCCGTTGACGAGTAGAACAACTTTAACATTTGAGACTTGACCCGAATCAACCTTTTTCTTCTCCAAATGGAGCTCTCTCTCACTAGAACTCAATCTCTCTCTAGGGTTTGAAGATGAGAGTGTTGGATGGATGTGAAAATGAGTTAGGATAAGGTTTTAGGTCAGTTTTGAGGTCCCCAAACCGTCCATATACGAAAGGACTATAATACCCCTCATTTAAACCCTTTAAAAATACTGAAAAATTCTTCAGGGGCAATCGGAGCGCCGCTTAAAAGGGTGGAGCGCCGCTCCAACCTACAGATACTAGCAGCCAAGAAAAATCAGGATTAGCAACTTGTTTTTGCCATAACTTTTCGACCGTAACTCCGTTTTCGAAGAATCAAATATCGTTGGAAATTTAATAAGATATTCTTTCCAATGGTAAGCCTTTGAAACATCAACGCAAACTTTATTCGGGGTCGAAAAATTACGTTACACGCCTTGTAACTTAAACAACAATCCAGAATAAAATGTAACAGAAAAACGGGGTGTTACAACTCTCCCCCACTTAAACTCGATCACGTCCTCGTGATATTCGTCACTTAACCAATCCGGACCTACACCCTATGGTCCTTCGACGTACTTCCGAGCTCGAAGTCTACAAAATTTCCCGTAACCCGAAGATCTTACACCGCACTTAGGCGACCCTTTCGATGAATCACCCCTTTCAACTTAAATCGCCATCTGTGATTTACCAATCCTACCAAATCCGAGTACTAAGTCTCACTTTGTTCCCAATTCGGAACGAACTCGTGCTTCAACCATAGGACATTTACAAGCTAACACTCCCAATCTCGTACCGAGTTAGCAATTTCCTTAGCGTACTATCACCACGTACAATGCTGATAGTAACCACGTCCTAAAATAATGTCAAAAACACAACGATGAAGACCGACAAAAAGTGAATCCTTACGGATAACACTTACCACCTATCCTTCCCCGTAGCGCGCAAACACGGCTAATACGCAACTATCACAATTATGTGAGTAAAGCACGGCTATTGCATCGCTAATGACGTAACATGGTCCTTATGAACAAACCACCGGCGTATAAAACAATCAATAGTTCTCAATAATAACAACACAATGGTTATTTCACACAAAACTCAAGGTGTTCAAAAACGGCTATTGACACACCCTCAAGTACACAAAAAACGGCTATCGTGATATATCCATAGTGTGCAAAAACGGCTATTGCAACACTACCAACAATATGTGAGCGAAACACGGCTATCGCATCACTATTACCAACGTGTGAGTAAAAATTGACTATTACTCACGACCATGTGCACAAAACGGCTATGTGCACAATGCATACGGGCAATTAAAATCATAAACATACAAGTAACGGTTCTTTCCGGAAACCGCCTATCATCAATCACAACCAAGGGTGGCTAACGAAGAGCTAATCCTTCCGGATACCACTCATCATCTAACACAAGTCAAACGTGGTCAACTGAGAGATAAACCCAAATAAACACATACACGTAATTACCTCATAATACACAAAATAGCTATTGTGTAACTACTACCTAAAATGTATGACAATGAGGCATCGTACCCTTTCTCAAAGTCTCATTACGCTACCTCGGTAGGAATATAAATCCTTAATGAAGTCGACACAATTTCCTTGATATAACATTACCAACTTCCTCGTGTGGTAGTACAAACTCCCCCACTTAGAACTTCGTTCCTCAATCAAATCGCCAAGATTACAAAGTCAAGCGATTTCACCATTTACCGACATACACGACCATACTTGGCGTCGGTCCCTCTTCCCGAATTCTCAAGAATTCAGTTCAATAATAATAGAAACTAACGTTTACCGTCACCCGTTTGCGCCACTTAAGCGATGACACAATGTCAACATGACATTCATCTTTTTAGAACGAAGTTACCGCTACCCGCAAGGTAGACTTTTCCAACTATCAAATTTTTTCTACCCGTCACCACTACAAAATCATCCGGCCGACGATACATACATGATCACCCTCCTGGAAAAGAGTGACTATTGCTCCAACAATGAATTCCTACCGCCTTGCATCCCATGGCACGTACATCATCAAACCTTGCTTTAACACTTAGCATACAAAAGATTTCGGATCGGCCTTCACCACTTCATACCAATCATTCATTAACACGAACACAAGAATCCCTCTTACAGTCGTCCGATTGCTATAGCTCGTAAAATTTCCACTTAGTCATTCATGTACATAAGGGTTTCAGTAAGGTACCCTAAGCACAATGTAACCACAACCATCGAAGTCGCACATCACGCCCACAGGTATGATAAGGCACCTGACATCGCGTTACGTAGACTCCATCACCATCATACATCGAGGTCAAATAACTCGATCTCTAGGGTTCCATTCAGCCGATGAACCTCATGGTTCACTGATAATGCTAAAAACGAACATATATTTCATAGCATTATTCCTCAAGAAAGACAAGCTTTTAGTTGCAATTGTTCTATTTACAAGTGATATTCGTTTAAATAATAAAAGGTGAAGACAAAAGACAGATTCGACGAATTGAAGACGCAAACGACCAAAAAGCTCAAAAGAACAAAAGACAATCAAAAAGGTTCCAATTATTGATAAGAAACGTCTCGAAATTACAAGAGTACAAGATTCAAAACGCAAAATACAAAATATAAAATTGTACGCAAGGACGTTCGAAAATCCGGAACCGGGACCAGAGTCAACTCTCAACGCTCGACGCAACGGACTAAAAATTACAAGTTAACTATGTATATAAATATAATATAATATATAATTAATTATATTAATTATATATATATTATATATATATATATATATATATATATATATATATATATATATATATATATTATAAACCGTCGGCAGAGAAAGACTCCAAGGGTGTGAGCTGTAAATACATTCTCCGCGACTCGCGGAGTTTGAAGAGGTTTTCACCGCGAGTCGCGGAGCCCCGAAAATCAAAAATCCCTATAAAGCAAACCGAATTCTGATCAAAATTTCATAATCTATTTCTCTCTTCTCTCATATATACGATATATATATATATATATATAATTTATATTTTAATTTTAATTTTAATTATAATTCTAATAATAAGGGTATGTTAGCGAATGTTGTAAGGGTGTAAGTCGAAATTCTGTCCGTGTAACGCTACGCTATTTTTAATCATTGTAAGTTATGTTCAACCTTTTTATATTAATGTCTCGTAGCTAAGTTATTATTATGCTTATTTAAAACGAAGTAATCATGATGTTGGGCTAATTACTAAAATTGGGTAATTGGGCTTTGTACCATAATTGGGGTTTGGACAAAAGAACGACACTTGTGGAAATTAGACTATGGACTATTAATGGGCTTTATATTTGTTTAACTAAATGAAAGTTTGTTAATGTTAATATAAAGATTTACAATTGGGCGTCCCTATAAACTACCATATACACTCAATCGGACACGATGGGCGGGGTAATTATATGTACGAATAATCGTTCATTTAACCGGACACGGGAATGGATTAATAGCCACTAGAATAATTAAAACAGGGGTGAAATTACATTCAAGGGTAATTGGTGTAATTGTTAACAAAGTAGTAAAACCTTGGTTTACACGCAGTCGATAACCTGGTGTATTCATTAAACAAAGTATTAAAACCTTGTTACAATTCGAATCCCCAATTAGTTGGAATATTTAACTTCGGGTATAATAATAATTTGACGAGGACACTCGCACTTTATATTTATGACTGATGGACTGTTATGGACAAAAACCAGACGGACATATTAAATAATCCAGGACAAAGGACAATTAACCCATGGGCATAAAACTAAAATCAACACGTCGAACATCATGATTACGGAAGTTTAAATAAGCATAATTCTTTTATTTCATATTTAATTTCCTTTATTTTATATTTAATTGCACTTCTAATTATCGCACTTTTATTTATTGTTATTTAATCGCACTTTTAATTATCGTACTTTTTAATTATCGCAAGTTTATTTTATAGCATTTTTATTCGCAATTTCATTATCGTTATTTATTTTACGCTTTAAATTAAGTCTTTTATTTATTAGGTTTTAACTGCGACTAAAGTTTTAAAATCGACAAACCGGTCATTAAACGGTAAAAACCCCCCTTATAATAATAATATTACTTATATATATATATTTGTATTTTTATAAAAGTAAACTAATATAGCGTTGAGCTTTGTTTAAAGATTTTCCTGTGGAACGAACCGGACTTACTAAAAACTACACTACTGTACGATTAGGTACACCGCCTATAAGTGTTGTAGCAAGGTTTAAGTATATCCATTCTATAAATAAATAAATATCTTGTGTAAAATTGTATCGTATTTAATAGTTTTTCCTAGTAAAATATAAACTATTTCGTATACACCTCGCATAACATCAAGTATTTTTGGCGCCGCTGCCGGGGAAACTTTCTAAACGCCGGAAGCGCAACGCTAATATAAAAAAAAAAGATTTTTTAGCTTACTTCTATTAAAAATTCGTTTTTGTAAAAATACGTTTTAATTATTCAAAAATATAAAAAGAAAAACAAAAATATAAGTATTTTTTTTAGATTTTGTTAAATATTTAAGTTTTATAAGTTTCTTTATTTTTATTTTAATTTATAAAAATATAACTTTTATTAAATATCTTTTATATATAGAAAAAAAACAGAAAACAGAAAATAAAAAAAAATAAATAAAGAAAAAAAAACGCGTCGAATTTGAAACCTGTCAGCTGAAATTTGAAACCCCGCGACTCGCGGGGTTTGATGCAATAAATGCCGCAACTCGCGGAGACTTTCTGACAGGCGACAAAAAACCCTAATCGAGCATTAATTACGGTAATTATTAATTAATTATTATTAAACCCTAATAATTATTATTATTATTATTAATTTTATTTTAACATTTACTTTTTATTTAATTTATGTATTTAGTATAAATTAGTTTAATTAAATTGTAAAATTAATAGTTTTATAAAATAAATAATATAAAAATAATATTTTTATAAAAATTGTACTTTTTACAACTTTTTATATATTTTTATATTTTGTCCCTTTTTAATCATTGTAGCGTAATATTTGTATTTTTAGCTCATATTTAATTTTAAACTTAGTTTTTGCCATAGTCATTTTTACTCCTAGATTTTTAGGCTTTGCCGTAGAATTCCTTAAGTGCTTTTTCTTTAGACTAAGATTTAGGTACTTTAAAATTTTGCGACGCCTTTTTAAGTTTTAGTTTCTTTTTAAGTTATTTCCATTTGGGATTTAGTTTTTCCTGTAAGCTTTAATATTTTTAGACCTTTTACTATGTATCAATTATCATTCCAATTAGTAATTTCAATTCGCGATTATAATTTTAAGTTAATTGTAGTAATAAGATTAGGTTAGTTAAGTATTTTTAAGTTTTTATAAGTTTCTTTTATTTTTACGTCACCTTTTATTTTTCAACCATTTTTCTTTTTCGACCTTTTTCAACGAACTCTTTTTCTTTCTTATTTCTCGCTATTCTAGTTTTTAGGACATAGAATTTTTTCTACTTCTTATCTAAATTTCTTAAAATTACAAAAATTTATTTTAAGTGGTTAAATTGATAGACATCAAAATTTCTGGTTCGTAGTAATAGTTGGATTTGTACGTGGACCGGGTTATTGGAGCCAAACAGTCCTCAATTATATTGAGACCAAACGAATCCTGCCCCTCTGCTGCATCTTTTGGCTATTCGAAACGTGGGCAAAATCAGAAAAGTCTATTGATTGGATAACTTATTATAATTTTTCTTTCCTTTTAAAAACTAATAGGATATTCAGTGAATGCACCGAGCAAGACGTTCATCACCTTTTGTACGTTCACCACCTGTAACTAGATCAAGACATTTAGCAAATATAACCGCCGTTGATTTTTCTTTAGAATCGTCATCCAGTCGACCAAGTACTTCAGTTCAAATTTCCGATAATCCATTTTTTGAACCCAACCTCACAATTGAGAATCCGGAGAATATTCAGGAACGGTTCGTAGATCCTGAACCATTAAACTTTCCTCCGGAACCACCAATCATTCAAACAGAGATTGTTGAGGAACGAACCATTAAATCAGAATCATCTAGTGATACCGATTCAACAAATTCAATTATGGAGAATCTGGAACCTTTAAGTATGGAAGACCGAATGAGAGCTAAACGCACTGGCCAAGGTCACGCAATTACTCATCCAGACATTAATGCGCCAGATTATGAAATCAAAGGACAAATTCTACACATGGTGACTAATCAATGCCAATTTAGTGGTGCGCCGAAGGAAGATCCAAATGAACATCTACGTACCTTTAATAGGATCTGCACACTATTTAAAATCCGAGAAGTGGAGGATGAACAGATATATCTCATGTTATTTCCCTGGACTTTAAAGAGAGAAGCCAAAGATTGGTTAGAATCGTTACCTGAAGGGGCGATTGATACATGGGATGTTTTAGTTGACAAATTTCTTAAACAATTCTTTCCTGCATCTAAAGCCGTAAGACTTCAAGCAGAAATTGTTACGTTCACACAGAAACCAAATGAAACTCTATATGAGGCGTGGACAAGATATGGAAAGTTATTAAGAGGATGTCCGCAACATGGTTTAGACACCTGTCAAATAGTACAAATATTCTACCAAGGATGCGACATCACTACAAGGAAAGACATAGATATAGCAGCTGGTGGTTCTATTATGAAGAAAACCGAAACTGATGCTTACAAAATTATTGATAACACTGCTTCCCACTCACATGAGTGGCACCAAGAAAAAGATATCGTTAGATCATCTAAAGCAGCTAGAGCCGATTCTAGCCATGACTTAGATTCCATTTCCGCAAAGATAGATGCTGTGGAGAGACGAATGGAAAAGATGACTAAGGATATTCACTCAATACGAATTAGTTGTGAGCAGTGTGGAGGACCACATTTGACAAAAGATTGTCTCAGTATTGAATTAACAATGGAACAAAGAGAGAATATTTCATACATAAACCAAAGGCCTGGAAATAATTATCAGAATAATTATCAACCGCCAAGACCGATTTACAATCAAAACCAGAATTATAACCGAAATATTCCATTCAACAACCAACAAGGTCCTAGCAATCAACAAGTATCCAATAATACTTACAATCAGCAAAGACCGAATTTTCAAAACAAACCACCACAACAAACCGATGATAAAAAGCCGAATTTAGAAGATATGATGACGAAGCTAGTTGAAACTCAAACGCAGTTTTTCACATCTCAGAAACAAACTAATGAACAAAATGCTCAAGCATTTAGAAATCAACAAGCTTCTATTCAAAATCTGGAACAAGAAGTAAGTAACCTAGCAAGGTTAATAGGTGAAAGAAAACCGGGAAGTCTACCTAGTGATACAAATACTAACCCCCGGAATGAAACAGCTAAAGCTATTACCACAAGAAGTGGTACAACACTTAAACCACCTGAAATACCTGTAACTTCTGATGAAACTATTCCTACTCCACAAGAACCACAACCTGATCAAGATAAGGAAAAAGAACCGGTAGTTGAAAAACTTAATGAAAATAACACAGTTAAGGATAAACCTTATGTTAAACCATACCAACCACCACTTCCTTACCCGAGTAAAATGAAGAAAGAAAAACTTGAAGCCGAGCAATCCAAATTTTTGGATATGTTTAAACAAATAAATATAAATCTTCCTTTCATTGATGTGATTTCAGGAATGCCAAGATATGCTAAATTCTTGAAAGATCTAATCTCAAATAGAAAGAAAATGGAAGAACTCTCGGCTGTTACTATGAATGCTAATTGTTCAGCAGTGCTGTTGAATAAGATACCAGAAAAACTATCTGATCCAGGAAGTTTCACAATTCCATGTTTTCTGGGTAGTCTTAGTTCAATAGAAGCATTGGCAGACTTAGGTGCTAGTATAAATCTAATGCCGTATTCACTATACGCTAAACTAGACCTTGGAGAATTGAAACCAACAAGAATAAGCATACAACTAGCCGATAGATCAATAAAATATCCTAGAGGGATAATGGAGAACATGCTAGTTAAAGTTGGTACTTTAGTATTTCCAGTAGATTTTGTTGTTTTGGACATGGAAGAAGATTCTCAAGTTCCTCTCATATTAGGAAGACCATTCTTAAACACGGCTAAAGCAATGATAGACGTGTTCGGTAAGAAACTGACCCTAAGTATAGAGGATGAGAGTGTTACCTTTTCAGTTGATAGAGCAATGCAACAACCACAATCTGCAGATGATACATGTTATTATATTCAAACTATAGATGCACATGCAGAATTATTAGAAGAATTTCCAGAATTACAAGGAACAGGAGAATGTTCTTTAGGAGAAGGTAATGAACCAATTGATGAAGCTGAAATGTTAGCTACACTTATAGCTAATGGATATGAACCAACAACAGAAGAAATTCAAATGCTAAAAGAAGAAGACAGATATCGATATAAATCATCGATAGAAGAACCTCCGAAATTAGAGTTAAAGCCACTTCCAAACCATTTGGAATACGCTTATTTACATGGTGAATCTGAATTACCTGTAATAATATCGTCTTCTCTTACTGAAAATGAGAAATCACAACTCATTTCTGTGTTAAAAGCTCATAAACCAGCCATTGCATGGAAGATTCATGATATTAAAGGAATAAGTCCTTCGTATTGCACACATAAAATCCTTATGGAAGAAGGTCATAAAACGTATGTGCAACGCCAACGAAGACTAAATCCTAATATGCAAGATGTAGTTAAGAAAGAGATTATTAAACTGCTAGATGCAGGTTTGATATATCCAATTTCTGATAGTCCATGGGTAAGCCCAGTACAATGCGTACCTAAGAAGGGTGGCATGACTGTCATTACAAATGAGAAAAATGAGCTTATTCCTACTAGGACTGTAACAGGATGGCGTGTATGTATTGATTATAGAAAATTAAATGACGCCACCAGAAAAGATCACTTTCCCTTACCTTTCATAGATCAAATGTTGGAAAGATTAGCCGGAAATAGTTACTATTGTTTTCTAGATGGATTTTCCGGATATTTTCAAATTCCAATAGCACCCGAAGATCAAGAGAAAACCACATTCACGTGCCCTTATGGTACTTTTGCTTACAAACGCATGCCATTTGGACTTTGCAACGCCCCTGCAACCTTTCAAAGGTGTATGATGGCAATTTTTCACGACATGATAGAAGAATGCATGGAAGTATTCATGGATGACTTTTTAGTCTTCGGTGATACATTTAAATCATGTCTAGTTAATCTAGAACGAATGCTAATTAGATGCGAACAATCAAATCTAGTACTTAATTGGGAGAAATGTCATTTCATGGTTAAAGAAGGCATCGTTCTTGGACATAAAATTTCAAAAAAAGGAATTGAAGTGGATAGAGCTAAAGTAGATGTAATTGCTAAACTTCCACATCCCACCAATGTTAGAGGAGTTAGGAGTTTTCTAGGGCATGCCGGTTTTTACCGACGTTTCATAAAAGATTTTTCTAAAATTGCCACTCCCATGAATAAACTCCTAGAAAAGGATGCGCCATTCATCTTTTCAGATGAGTGTATCAAATCTTTTAATATTCTTAAAGAAAAACTCACTAATGCACCGATCATGATAACACCAAATTGGAATCTACCATTTAAACTAATGTGCGATGCAAGTGATTTTGCAATGGGAGCCGTTTTAAGACAAAGGATTGAAAAACGATTTCAACCTATATATTATGCTAGTAAGACGTTACAAGGAGCACAAACGAACTATACAACTACTGAAAAAGAACTCCTTGATATTGTCTTTGCTTTTGACAAATTTCGATCATATCTCGTTCTAGCAAAAACGGTGGTCTATACCGACCATTCTGCTCTTAGATACCTATTTTCAAAACAAGATGCTAAACCAAGATTAATCCGTTGGATCTTACTCTTACAAGAGTTTGATATTGAAATCCGAGATAAAAGAGGAGCAGAAAATCTCGCCGCTGATCATCTTTCTCGTCTTGAAAATCCCGAATTAGAAGTTCTAAATGAATCAGCCATACAAGACAACTTTCCTGATGAATATCTATTGAAGATAGATTATAAAGAAATTCCATGGTTTGCAGACTATGCAAATTACTTAGTTTGTGGATTCCTTGAAAAAGGATTATCGTACCAAAGACGAAAGAAATTCTTCAGTGATATAAAACACTATTTCTGGGAAGATCCACATCTGTTTAAAAGTTGTCCCGATGGAATAATACGCCGATGTGTATTTGGAGATGAAGCTAGTAAAATTTTAAACCATTGTCACACAGGACCAACAGGAGGGCATTATGGGCCTCAACTAACAGCAAGAAAAGTTTATGAAGCTGGATTCTATTGGCCTACAATTTACAAAGACGCACACCTTCTTTGCAAATCCTGTGATGCATGTCAAAGGGCCAGAAAAATAAGTCAACGTGATGAAATGCCACAAAATGTCATCCAAGTATGTGAAGTATTTGACATTTGGGGTATTGACTTTATGGGTCCATTTCCAAAATCTAATAATAATCTATATATACTCGTAGCCATTGATTATGTATCTAAATGGGCGAAAGCACAACCTCTCCCAACTAACGATGCACGAGTTGTAGTCAACTTTTTAAAACGTCTTTTTGCAAGGTTTGGAACACCGAAAGCTTTAATAAGTGATCGGGGTACTCATTTCTGTAATAATCAACTTGAGAAAGTTCTTAAAAGATATGGAGTAACTCATAAAATCTCCACCGCATATCATCCACAAACAAGTGGACAAGTTGAAAATACCAACCGAGCTTTAAAACGTATTCTAGAGAAAACCGTAGGATCAAATCCGAAGGAATGGTCCATTAAATTGGAGGATGCACTCTGGGCTTTTAGAACAGCCTACAAAACTCCAATTGGAACCACACCTTTTAGACTTGTTTATGGAAAAGCATGTCATCTTCCAGTAGAAATTGAACACAAAGCATTTTGGGCTTTGAAGACATGTAATCTTGATTTACATGAAGCCGGACGTCTACGATTAAGTCAACTAAACGAATTAGAAGAATTAAGACATGAAGCATACGAAAATTCGTTAATCTATAAAGAAAGAACGAAGAAATGGCATGATAAAAGAATCAGAAGTTCAAAAGAATTTAAGGAAGGAGACAGAGTTCTTCTTTTCAATTCACGATTCAAGCTATTTCCTGGAAAATTGAAATCAAGATGGTCTGGACCATTCATAGTCAAAAGAGTTTTCCCATACGGAACGATAGAATTAATAAATTCAAATGGGATTGAATTTAAAGTTAATGGTCACAGAGTTAAACATTACATACATGGTCCGATGGAAGTCGACAACGAAGTTAATCACAATTTCGACACCACAGCTAACTAAGTGTGGGGAGAATCAAGTCTTTAAAGGATAATATGTATTTCTGTTAGAGTTAGATTGTCTGTTTTCGTGTAGTTCTCGAAAATGGAACCCGAATGGTCTTTCCCTAGCAGACCCTAAAGAACTAGTCTTCTCCCCCCATTCTGAATTTTTATTTTTTTTAGGTTTTTACAAAATGAAGACTGCCTGTGAACTAAACCATGGTCTAATGCTACACGCTTTGATCACTAAACGTAATAATGACATACTACCTAGTGAAATAGTATCAGTAATCAGAGAAAGAATGGACGGAGTTAGAAAAGAATCCAGATGCGAAGATAATAAGTTACAATTTGGTAAAGGAAAATCAAAATCCGCAGCGAAAAGAAGAGCACGACACCTAGAAAGATGTCACAAATGCGGAAAATGGTCACATGGAGGTAAATGTTCAAATAATCAAACCTATTCAAATACCGAATTTGTTACTTTATGCAGAGACGGACCGTTCATATGTTTAGAAGAAAAGACACTGAATGCTCGAGGTTACGCCTATGTAGCCATGGAAAACCAATTAAACCGACTATCTTATGAATGGGATAGATCATATAACTAAGAAATCTATTTCACAGGTATGTCTGTACAGTTTTTATTTTTATTTTTATTTTTAACCTTTTGATAATAAACGCTAATTTATTCGCTAAAAAGTATTAAATTGGTATTGAATAAAATTAGGTTTGGCGACCGAAATTATTGATATAATTCAAAAATTTATTACATCACTGCGAAATTTAACGTTTATTCTTAAGGTATAAATATCTTTAAACAATCAACCCAAAATATTTCAAAAATTCGTCATGAGTTAAATTAGGTCTTGGAACCGAAATTACTTTACCGAAAAGAGGGGCGCATATTTTTGATAATATTTGATTGATTAAAGTGGGATAAAAAGACAAAAAGATTTTTAATTTTATTTTTACCATATTTTAAAAATTAATATTTAAATCTTAAATTAATATTGTAAACTTTGTAAAAACAATATATTTAAAATTGTAAATATTTGAAAAATTAATATAAGTTTGATATGAATTTATAAATTTTTAAATTAAGTTTGGTGTGAATTTTTAATTTTTAAAATCTTAATTTTTAATTTTATGCATTTCAAATTTTAAGTTTGGTGTGAATTTTTAATATTAATTTTGAATTTTATATTTAAGTTGTGTGAATTTAAAAACAAAAATTTACTTTATCTCATTAAGTTAAGAATATGATTTTTAAAATTCGTCGTAAGTTGAAGACTAGGTCTTTGAACCGAAATTGCTTTACCCGAGGGAGGGACGAGAAATTTTATTATCATTATTTTTAATCTTATTGAATTAAAGTATGCCAAAAACATTGAAAAACCCAAAAAAAATTTTAGCTTTTAAAACAATCGCTACAAAAAGACAAATTTTAAAATTTTGTCGAAGGACGGACTAGGACATCGATCCGAAACGACCTCGTCCTAAATAACAAGGGAAACAAAATTTTAAAATTAATTACTTAATTGTTTTAATAAGTTAATGATTATAAAAAAAAAATAAAAATATACCAAACTCCGCGGGTCGCGGAGTTTGGAGAGTTAATCCCCGCGACTCGCGGGAGGACCGGATTACAGAAAAAAAAATAAGAGCTGCAACAGCTCAGTTTCACACTCCACAAACTCAAAAACAGCTGCGAAATACTGCCGAAAAACCACCCAAAAACACCCCAAAAATCCCAATTTTTAACCGTTAATCACCAAATTTTTTTGCTAAAATCATGTTGAGAAGGATGCTATCTAAGAATTACTCAAGAAAAACGGTAAATTTCTACACCTAAACACCATTTAATTCGAAATTTGATGTTCTTGAGCAATTTTTTCCCCAATTTGATTTTGATGCTTTTTAGTGTAATTAGACTTAAATTGTTTATGTATTATGCTTGTATAACCTAGATTGATGCTGTTTAACATGATTAGAAGCCTTAAACTTCAAATTTTGAATAATCTAGGGTTTGTGTTCTTGAGCAAATTTGGGGCTTTTTGATATAAACAGGTTATGGCCGATTTTTGTCATGAATTGTTGCTAAATTAAGTAGTGTAACATGTCTAGGTAGTTAAATGATCCAAACTTTGAGCCTAAACATGATTTTGAGAATTAAAGTGGACTTTTTCAAGTCTAAAATTCATGAACTTGATTTTTGAAAGATAATGTCATTTGAGACTTGTTTAATTGCTAGTAATGATTATTTTGACATGTTATTTGAGTTGAATGCTTATGAACTTAGCGAACATTTTCGTATATGCTTATTTGAAAAAGTGTAGATTTGATAAAAATGTGAAAATGAGCTTAAGTTTGATATAAATTGATAATGTCATTGTAATTATTTTGATTGATGATTTTGCTGACACTAATGCATATTTGGATGCACAAAAATTGTGTTTGATGTGTTTTGCAGAATGAAAGGGGTGAATCTTCATCCCAAGCCCGCAATGCTCCTGCTGAGAATTTGGAACAACAGGAGGTGGATAACTACTACAAGCAGGATATACCTCATCCAGTCATGACCTTTTTCGATATGCACTTGGAAGAGTTGCACCTGAACCTGAGATTTGACAGACTTTGGATAGATTATCCAAAATATCAACGGGGTTTGCATACTCTTCATTCTAAGGTTGTTGAGGTACCGAGGGTTATAGAATGGGGACCCTTAGAAGCTGTAGAATTGGCCGGGCCAATTAGGGAATTACTTGTACAGAGGTATGGTAATTCTTCTTTTAATGACTGGGTATGTTTATTCACCATACGTAGACCTGTATATAAAGTATGGTGTGAAGAATTGTTATGTAGTATAGAGTTGAATGATCGGGTAGCTAGTTTAACCGATCATTCTTTTATTAGATTTTTGTTAGGCGGTTCGAAGCGCCACATGTCTTTACTGGACATGGCTCAGGCTTTACGTATATATACGCCTGAGGAGTTAGCGTCTGCCGATTGTAGAGGATTGATACTAAACGGTAGAAAGATAGATGAGAATTTTGATACACACGGTGTGTGGAGTCAAATGACAAGCCATCACCGTTTCAAAGGGGGAAATTACTCTTAGTTGGATATAGATAGAGCCGAATTAAGAGTGATACATAGGTTTTTAGCTAATTCGATTACACAAAGGGGTAAAAACAAGGAAAAAGTAAATGAACAGGATTTGTTTTACCATATGTGTATTCGAGACCCACAAAGCGCTGTAAGTATACCATATTGTGTGGGTTATTATTTATCAGCTATGGTTCGGGGAATGCGACCACATAGCATAATAGGAGGTGGTATTTTTATTACTTTGATTGGTGAATATCTCGGTGTGGATATAAGTCGGGGGGGATTATTACTAGAAGAGCCGGAACCCCGCGATACTATAGGTTTAAATGTATACCATGGTGCAAAAGTTTTGAAGAGGCGAAATAACGCCGCAGTACGATACCATGGTAGACATCCACAGGTGGAGAGAAACCAGCAGCAAGGTAATGTAGGAGGGGGGAATGAGATGCAAGAAATGCATAGGTTTATAGCTTCTCAGGAATACGAAAATGCTAGACAGAGAGCATTTGAAGATTGGCAAGTTCATCAGAACCAAATCATAGCTCATTGCCAACATATAGGTAGAAACTATATTCCTACACCGAAACCCATCTTCCCTCCTTGGTCTATAGAGATGCAGCCACCATATCCTACGTATGACCCTGCCGAAGCATTCTATAGCACTTATGGTTATGCCTGGAACCCCTATTGGTACCAATATCATCCTTAGTTTACTTATTATTTTTTTTTTTTTTTTTGTAATTTGTAATTATTGATACGTTTAATACTTTTGTTAATATTGTAATCATTTTTTATAATTATCTAACTTTTATTCTTAGATTTAAATAATTTTTGAATGTGGGGTAATATACCAAACTTCAAAAATATGTATATATGTTTGCAGTTTATCTTATGTACACAACAGGGTAAAACAACGCATTTTCAAAGACTGGCATTAAGTTCAGCAAAAGCAACTAATTTTGACGACAAGATGCAAAATATATGTGAAATAACAACAAGACGGAATGAACAAATGATGTGCACCATTTATCATTCAGCAAACAAACGCCAATATATTTGGAAACTTTGGTAAAATTTAATCATTTTCACACTAATCACCCTCAATAATTTAAATTGTTACTGATTTCTTGCAAATGAGGGCATTGCAAGATCTTAAGTGTGGGAAGGGGTTAAATTCTTTCGGATTTTAAAATTTTTTTACTTTATACACTTGGTTACCATTAAAAATACTAGTAAAGCAGTAGTTGTATTAGAATCTAGTGCTCTCTGATAAAAAAGAACAGCACTTGTTTATACATATTTATGAACGATAAAACTAGGTTTTAACACCGAAATTATTGTTACCTCGGAAAGGACATAAATTAAGAAAACAAACTAAAATGTCAAAATTCATTTAAAATGGAATAGAGGACGATAAAAAGAAAAATAAAAAGCCAGGTGTGGGAAAATTTACCAAGTTATTTTAAACATATGTCACATATATCTGTAACAAATAACTGAAAATACTTTTGCTTTGGACTAAACTAAACTGTTTTACCCGATAAAAGAAAAGAAGAGATGGATCTACACGATGAATCAATTCCATCATTAAAAGGAAGTAAAGTCTTCCGAAAAAGACACGCGCTTCTTGATTTAGGTCATGAAGTTGTCGTCCAGACCAGCTGTAGGTTGACAAAAAATCTAGAAAAGTCATCACTAAAATCAGCAGGAAATCCACGGACCTCAACATTAAACAGGGTCGCCATGTGGTCAGATTTATCCTAACCATGAGAAGGATTTATCTCGTAAAATGGGGGGCACCATGCAAATTAGCTGGATAAGACTAATGAATCAGATCCCCAGAAAGGATAATCTCCTTAAAGATTAAAAATCAGCTTTTAAGACTGATATTACTCAATCCTAGAGATTGACCTTAAAGATTGAGAATTACAAACTCATGGAATTCAATGATATCTAAACTCGAGCTTGAACGAGAAAATATTTTGATCAAAATTACAAACCGATTTGTTTTCTGAAAACCCTATTTTCAATGCGTTCATTACCATTGAACGTAAAATCCTAGGAATTCACCTGGAATTCATTAGGTCACCTGAACTAAATCGGGTGTCAACCGTAAGAACGGTGGTTGCATAGCATGGTCAAAGACAGGACCTTGTGCCAGACCGAAAAATTATAAGGGTGAGCTTTACTATTGCTCCTACCAAGGATAGTAATTGCGTCCGACACGTTATAGACCATAATCAAAAGCATGTCACGGGACATTGCCTTAACAGTTGCTTGTTCAACGCTTTCCTTTACAACCGGACGGTAGTTTGCCGAAAGGTAATATACGGAACAAGTAAACTGGACGTGTTGCTTTCCTAATACAAGGTTAGCAAGTGGGTGACACAAAACCGCAAGTTTTGAGCTAAAATTTTCAAATCTAAAACCCACCAAACCCACAAAAATATTTTGCAAACACCGGTAAAGGGTTATTCCGGAAAACTTATCTAGGGTAAAAAACTAGATTTAATTTAGATCAAATGTTTTCATAAAGATCCAATTTCCTTAATGGATCTAAATTTTTATAGTCATGTGGGACTGTAAACCATATCGTTACTACCATTGTTTATACCGCCGTATAGAAAATCACTGATGTACAAAGTGTGAAGAATAAAGAAGTGATTCTAGTATTTCAAGACAATATTGCTTGAGGACAAGCAACGCTCAAGTGTGGGAATATTTGATAATGCTAAAAACGAACATATATTTCATAGCATTATTCCTCAAGAAAGACAAGCTTTTAGTTGCAATTGTTCTATTTACAAGTGATATTCGTTTAAATAATAAAAGGTGAAGACAAAAGACAGATTCGACGAATTGAAGACGCAAACGACCAAAAAGCTCAAAAGAACAAAAGACAATCAAAAAGGTTCCAATTATTGATAAGAAACGTCTCGAAATTACAAGAGTACAAGATTCAAAACGCAAAATACAAAATATAAAATTGTACGCAAGGAAGTTCGAAAATCCGGAACCGGGACCAGAGTCAACTCTCAACGCTCGACGCAACGGACTAAAAATTACAAGTTAACTATGTATATAAATATAATATAATATATAATTAATTATATTAATTATATATATATTATATATATATATATATATTATAAACCGTCGGCAGAGAAAGACTCCAAGGGTGTGAGCTGTAAATACATTCTCCGCGACTCGCGGAGTTTGAAGAGGTTTTCACCGCGAGTCGCGGAGCCCCAAAAATCAAAAATCCCTATAAAGCAAACCGAATTCTGATCAAAATTTCATAATCTATTTCTCTCTTCTCTCATATATACGATATATATATATATAATTTATATTTTAATTTTAATTTTAATTATAATTCTAATAATAAGGGTATGTTAGCGAATGTTGTAAGGGTGTAAGTCGAAATTCTGTCCGTGTAACGCTACGCTATTTTTAATCATTGTAAGTTATGTTCAACCTTTTTATATTAATGTCTCGTAGCTAAGTTATTATTATGCTTATTTAAAACGAAGTAATCATGATGTTGGGCTAATTACTAAAATTGGGTAATTGGGCTTTGTACCATAATTGGGGTTTGGACAAAAGAACGACACTTGTGGAAATTAGACTATGGACTATTAATGGGCTTTATATTTGTTTAACTAAATGAAAGTTTGTTAATGTTAATATAAAGATTTACAATTGGGCGTCCCTATAAACTACCATATACACTCAATCGGACACGATGCGCGGGGTAATTATATGTACGAATAATCGTTCATTTAACCGGACACGGGAATGGATTAATAGCCACTAGAATAATTAAAACAGGGGTGAAATTACATTCAAGGGTAATTGGTGTAATTGTTAACAAAGTAGTAAAACCTTGGTTTACACGCAGTCGATAACCTGGTGTATTCATTAAACAAAGTATTAAAACCTTGTTACAATTCGAATCCCCAATTAGTTGGAATATTTAACTTCGGGTATAATAATAATTTGACGAGGACACTCGCACTTTATATTTATGACTGATGGACTGTTATGGACAAAAAACAGACGGACATATTAAATAATCCAGGACAAAGGACAATTAACCCATGGGCATAAAACTAAAATCAACACGTCGAACATCATGATTACGGAAGTTTAAATAAGCATAATTCTTTTATTTCATATTTAATTTCCTTTATTTTATATTTAATTGCACTTCTAATTATCGCACTTTTATTTATTGTTATTTAATCGCACTTTTAATTATCGTACTTTTTAATTATCGCAAGTTTATTTTATAGCATTTTTATTCGCAATTTCATTATCGTTATTTATTTTACGCTTTAAATTAAGTCTTTTATTTATTAGGTTTTAACTGCGACTAAAGTTTTAAAATCGACAAACCGGTCATTAAACGGTAAAAACCCCCCTTTATAATAATAATATTACTTATATATATATTTGTATTTTTATAAAAGTAAACTAATATAGCGTTGAGCTTTGTTTAAAGATTTCCCTGTGGAACGAACCGGACTTACTAAAAACTACACTACTGTACGATTAGGTACACTGCCTATAAGTGTTGTAGCAAGGTTTAAGTATATCCATTCTATAAATAAATAAATATCTTGTGTAAAATTGTATCGTATTTAATAGTTTTTTCTAGTAAAATATAAACTATTTCGTATACACCTCGCATAACATCATTCACCATCTTTACTACAAAAGCGAAAACGCGCTCACAACCTAACACCAAAGCCCGTTCTGTAACGACCCGACTTCGTTATACCAAAAATACGCCATAAATTTTTTTCTGGACCTGTACATCTAGATGGCGTCCAGGTTCTTGGACGCCTTCCAGTACTGAAGGCCTGGACGGCGTCCAGCCTTTTTGGACAACGTCCCATTTCACTGTTAGGGACTGATCCCCGTGCTCACTTACGTGAGCGGAAATCCTGCTTGCCGGCACTATTAAATGAAAACCTTTTTACAACATAACCATTTAAGTAAAAGTAATAGATTTCCAACATCGAAACGAGTTTTACAAAACGGGGCCCACATCGACCGTTTTACGAGTTTCATACAAATCATGAGTTTAGACCACATTAGTTTAATTTCCAAACGACACTATGAGCATGGTGTTTGGGAGTTAAACTACCCAAGTCTCGGTCAAACTCCAAAAGCTATCACATCCCAAAAGCGTCCCCTAAACAACAAGCGAGATCTCTAATCCAATCGAATGCCCTTACCCTTGTCAACACCGGGGCCTATAAAAAGATAAACAACGAGAGGGTAAGCAAAGCTTAGTGAATGCAATAATTATACATATATATAATATACCTACTTGCATACACTTACACACACACACCGCATATTCGCTAGTATTAACAATTAGCATACAAACTTAAAGTATAAGCTAATCACCTCCAATTACCACGACTAGCATGAATCAACATCATATACTCCATGACAATATAATATGCTACTATACAACGTCAACGTAAACATAAACAACTATATAGTTAACCGTTTTTGCGTCATGGTGCTACTGGCTCCGTGGTTCACACCATACGCAATGCTATGACGCTACCGGCTCCGTGGTTCACGTCACTACGCATTTGAGTCATACTCTTTTATAGTGCTACCGGCTCCGTGGTTCACACTTTGGTGCTACCGGCTCCATGGTTCACACCTAATTTTATAGTGCTACCAGCTCCGTGGTTCACACTTCGATGGTACCAGCTCCGTGGTTCACATATCATTTTATAGTGCTACCGGCTCCGTGGTTCACACTTTACGACTCATGCTATAGTGCTACCGGCTCCGTGGTTCACACTACAACACACGTACCATGATGCTACCAGCTCCGTGGTTCACATCATGATACACTCACACATACTATGGTACTACCGGCTCCGTGGTTCATACCATAGCATACAAATAAATACACTATATACATACATGCATAATTACTCCACTCACCTTAACGCTGTCGGTGAATGTTAAACCAAGCTCGCAACCTTCAACGTAACGCACCTATTACATTATGTATACAATTAATTAATCACACAATCAAGTTGGTCAACCAACTCACTCAACATCCTAGAGTCATTTTGACCCATGGTGCAATTCCGACCCATTTGCACACTTAACCCTAATATTGGGTCAACTTCGCCAAAACCCTAACTCTAGCCATTTATGGTCTTAATACGCATATAATCACAATGTTATCGCATTTTCACCCTAACAAGACAACTTAGGTCATCAAAGACCCGTTTTACCCATTCTAGGTTTCCACACCCATTTGGGTCACCACATACCCAAATAACACCCACTTACATAACATTTAGGTGTGCTAGTAGTTAACTAATCAATTTAAGACTCATAAACACATTTAGCATTTCAAAACCCTAGGTTAGTCATCCTTTGAGTCTTCATGACCCAAACTCACCCAAAAATCCCCAAATCACTAACAAAACGGGTTTTATACACATCACTAACCCAAACCCTAACCCTTAAACAATTAATAGTAAGGAAATCAAGGTTAAGACTTACCACTACTATCAAAATGTAGCTAGTGAGGAGATGAACAACTTTAATGCTCGAGCTCTAACCCGAAACAAGCTTTTTCCACTTCGATTTAAGCTTTCTCACACTTGAATCACTCTCTCTATCTACAATTTAAGTGGAAGAGGTTTGGTGGTTGTAAATGGAGTAAATGAGGCTCCACAAACTGATCTAGGGCCTTAAAGTCGTCCACAATGTGAAATTACCAAGTTACCCCTTTTAAATATCAAAAACACAAAAGCTGGCTCGACAGGTCATCTGGACGGCGTCCAGAATACAGGACGGCGTCCATACCTTCATACTAGGATGGCATCCCACCCTTTTAGATGGCGTCCAACCTAACTGGAAAACAGGATCTTACATGTTCTCAAGGCTTGGTAGGATCATTTTCTCAATCACTAAGGAATGCTTGGTTGCACCAAGCCTTATGCCCTTCGCCCGTCAATACAACCGTTGTCATGGGGTGTTTTCATTAGGAATGTCACCCCTCATTTAAAACTACGCATTAACACAATGTATCAACCCGTAATCATCTGCGCACTACAATTAATCAAAGGCGTATTTGTATTGAAAACGTAAGTACCTGAAGCAACCTCTTTGGACTCCCGCGCTTCATTGCTCATCATCGAATACTCGCACTCCAACCTCTTAATTCGATCATCGAACAATTCGGAACACTCTGACATTCGGTGCCCTACCTTTCGGCAAATATAGCATTTGATTGTGCCTAGTGGTACACCCGTACAACCCCGTGCTACATGTCCTTCATGTCCACACCTAAAACACATGGGCACGAAGTCTCCCGTACTCCTCTTCTTCACATTTCTGACACTTACAGGCACACCCTTACACTTTTCGTCTGAAAGATTCATGTTCTCCAAACTTTTAGTCTGGTCACTAGTCAACTCGGGGCACTCTGACTTTCAGTGCCCTTCATTCCAACAATGAAAACATATGGTCTTGTCTGACGGACACTCACAAAACTTATGTCCCTCTTATCCACATCTGTAACATCTAAATGCTCTAGCGACCGACCCAATTTTCTTCGCGCCTCCGACACCTTCGGACGCATTTCTCACCTTCATACACGGGTTACCTCGCAACTCGAGTTTCCTCTTACCCAAAGTGTGGTCGACCGTTACCTCTTCATCACCGTTACCTCGAGGTTTGGGAAACCTCTTTTCAAACTCTTCCTCTACGGACTTAGACACTTGGTCTCGGACCATCTCGGTTACTAGTGAAATGTCCCGTTCATATTGATTATAAACGTTCCATATTAATTGATTTTGTCGCGAGGTTTTGACCTCTATATGAGACGTTTTTCAAAGACTTCATTCATTTTTTAAAATAACCATAACCTTTATTTTATCTATAAAGGTTTAAAAAGCATTACATAGATTATCAAATAATGATAATCTAAAATATACCATTTACACACGACCATTACATAATGGTTTACAATAAGAATATATTACATCAAAAATAAGTTTCTTTAATGCGGTTTTTACATAATATCATACAAGCATGGACTCCAAATCTTGTCCTTATTTTAGTATGCAACAGCGGAAGCTCTTAATAATCACCTAAGAATAAATATGCTTAAAACGTCAACAAAAATGTTGGTGAGTTATAGGTTTAACCTATATATTATCAAATCATAATAATAGACCACAAGATTTCATATTTCAATATACATCCCATACATAGAGATAAAAATCATTCATATGGTGAACACCTGGTAACCGACATTAACAAGATGCATATAAGAATATCCCCTATCATTTCGGGAAATCCTTCGGACATGATAAAAACAAAATCGAAGTACTAAAGCATCCGGTACTTTGGATGGGGTTCGTTAGGCCCAATAGATCTATCTTTAGGATTCGCGTCAATTAGTAGATCGGTTTACTAATTCTTAGGTTACCATGCAAAAGGGGCATATTCGGCTTTGATCATTCACCCATATCATGTAGTTTCATTTACTTGTGTCTATTTCGTAAAACATTTATAAAATTGCATGTATTCTCATCCCAAAATATTAGATTTTAAAAGTGGGACTATAACTCATTTTTACTTCGTCGGAAAGTAAGACTTGGCCACTGGTCGATTCACGAACCTATAACAAATATGTACATATATATCAAAGTATGTTCAAAATATATTTACAACATTTTTAATACATTTTACTGTTTTAAGTTTATTAAGTCAGCTGTCCTCGTTAGTAACCTACAACTAGTTGTCCACAGTTAGATGTATAGAAATAAATTGATATATATTATCTTGAATCAATCCATGACCCAGTGTATACACGTCTCAGGCTAGATCACAACTCAAAGTATATATATATTTGGAATTAACCTCAACCCTGTATAGCTAACTCCAACATTACTGCATATAGAGTGTCTATGGTTGTTCCAAATAATATATATACATGGGTCGATATGATATGTCAAAACATTTGCATACGTGTCTATGGTATCCCAAGATTACATAATATATTAGAATACATGTATAATACAATATAAGTTAGCTACGATATGATTTGTATAGAATTATTACAATATTTCCCGTAGCTACAACAATAAAAAAATATCCAATCTTGTTTTACCCATAACTTCTTCGTTTTAAATCCGTTTTGAGTGAATCAAATTGCTATGGTTTCATATTGAACTCTATTTTATGAATCTAAATAGAAAAAGTATAGGTTTATAGTCAGAAATATAAGTTACAAGTCGTTTTTGTAAAGGTAGTCATTTCGGTCGAAAAAAACGACGTCTAGATGACCATTTTAGAAAACATACTTCCACTTTGAGTTTAACCATGATTTTTGAATATAGTTTCATGTTCATAAGAAAAATAATTGTCCCAAAAGAACAACTTTTAAATCAAAGTTTAACATAGTTTTTAATTAACTAACCCAAAACAGCCCGCGGTGTTACTACGACGGCGTATATCCGGTTTTACGGTGTTTTTCGTGTTTTCAGGTTTTAAATCATTAAGTTAGCATATCATATAGATATAGAACATGTGTTTAGTTGATTTTAAAATTCAAGTTAGAAGGATTAACTTTTGTTTGCGAACAAGTTTAGAATTAACTAAAGTATGTTCTAGTGATTTCAAGTTTAAACCTTCGAATAAGGTAGTTTATATGTATTAATCGAATGATGTTATGAATATCATTACTACCTTAGGTTTTGTGGATAAACCTACTGGAAATGAGAAAAATAGATCTAGCTTCAAAGGATCCTTGGATGGCTTGAAAGTTCTTGAAGCAGAATCATGACACGAAAACAAGTTCAAGTAAGATTTTCACTCGAAATAAGATTGTTATAGTTATATAAATTGAATCAAAGTTTGAATATGAGTATTACCTTGTATTAGAAAGATATCTTACTGTAAATAAGAAAGATTTCTTGAGGTTGGATGATCACTTTACAAGATTGGAAGTAAGCTAGCAAACTTAGAAGTATTCTTGATTTTATTAAACTAGAACTTATAGAATTTATGAAGAACACTTAGAACTTGAAGATAGAACTTGAGAGAGATAAATTAGATGAAGAAAATTGAAGAATTAAAGTGTTTTTAGGTGTTTTTGGTCGTTGGTATATGGATTAGATATAAAGGATGTGTAATTTTGTTTACATGTAAATAAGTCATGAATAATTACTCATATTTTTGTAATTTTATGAGATATTTCATGCTAGTTGCCAAATGATGGTTCTCACATATGTTAGGTGACTCACATGGGCTGCTAAGAGCTGATCATTAGAGTGTATATACCAATAGTACATACATCTAAAAGCTGTGTATTGTACGAGTACGAATACGGGTGCATACGAGTAGAATTGTTGATGAAACTGAACGAGGATGTAATTGTAAGCATTTTTGTTAAGTAGAAGTATTTTGATAAGTGTCTTGAAGTCTTTCAAAAGTGTATGAATACATATTAAAACACTACATGTAAATACATTTTAACTGAGTCGTTAAGTCATGGTTAGTCGTTACATGTATATGTTGTTTTGAAACCTTTAGGTTAACGTTCTTGTTAAATGTTATTAACCCATTATTTATTATATCTAAAGAGATGTTAAATTGTTACATTATCATGATATTATGATATATAATATATCTTAGTATGATATATATACAGTTAAATGTCGTTACAACGATAATCGTTACATATATGTCTCGTTTCGAAATCATTAAGTTAGTAGTCTTATTTTTACATATGTAGTTCATTGTTAATACACTTAATGGTATATTTACTTATCATTTAACATAATTAAATAAGTGTATCAATATCTTAATATGATTCATATGTACTTAGTAAGATGTTGTTATAACGATAATCGTTATATATATCGTTTTCGAGTTTCTTAATTTAATAGTCTGATTTTTATATATATAACTCATTGTTAAAATACCTAATGAGATACTTACTTATCATAAAATCATGTTAACTATATATATAACCATATATATGTCATCATATAGTTTTTACAAGTTTTAACGTTCGTGAATCACCGGTCAACTTGGGTGGTCAAATGTCTATATGAAACCTATTTCAATTAATCAAGTCTTAACAAGTTTGATTGCTTAAAATGTTGGAAACACTTAATCATGTAAATAAAAATTTCATTTAAAATGTTCCTAATGCTTGCTGTAATGTCTGCCAGAATCTTGAAATAAATCTGTCATCCCTATCAGAGATAATAGAGATTGGTATTCCATGTCTGGAGATGACTTCCTTCAAATACAGTCATGCTAACTTCTCCATCTTGTCATCTTCTCTTATTGGTAGGAAGTGTGCTGATTTGGTGAGACGATCAACTATTACCCAAATAGTATCAAAACCACTTGCAGTCCTTGGTAATTTAGTGATGAAATCCATGGTAATGTTTTCCCATTTCCATTCCGGGATTTCGGGTTGTTGAAGTAGACATGATGGTTTCTGATGCTCAGCTTTGACCTTAGAACACGTCAAACATTCTCCTACGTATTTAGCAACATCGGATTTCATACCCGGCCACCAAAAATGTTTCTTGAGATCCTTGTACATCTTCCCCGTTCCAGGATGTATTGAGTATCTGGTTTTATGAGCTTCTCTAAGTACCATTTCTCTCATATCTCCAAATTTTGGTACCCAAATCCTTTCAGCCCTATACCGGGTTCCATCTTCCCGAATATTAAGATGCTTCTCCGATCCTTTGGGTATTTCATCCTTTAAATTTTCCTCTTTTAAAACTCCTTGTTGCGCCTCCTTTATTTGAGTAGTAAGGTTATTGTGAATCATTATATTCATAGATTTTACTCGAATGGGTTCTCTGTCCTTTCTGCTCAAGGTATCGGCTACCACATTTGCCTTCCCCGGGTGGTAACGAATCTCAAAGTCGTAATTATTCAACAATTCAATCCACCTACGCTGCCTCATGTTCAGTTTTTTCTGATTAAATATGTGTTGAAGACTTTTGTGGTCGGTATATATAATACTTTTGACCCCATATAAGTAGTGCCTCCAAGTCTTTAATGCAAAAAGAACCGCGCCTAATTCCAAATCATGCATCATATAATTTTGCTCGTGAATCTTCAATTGTCTAAACGCATAAGCAATTACCTTCGTTCGTTGCATTAATACACAACCGAGACCTTGCTTTGAGGCGTCACAATATATCACAAAATCATCATTCCCTTCAGGTAATGACAATATAGGTGCCGTAGTTAACTTTTTCTTCAACAATTGAAACGCTTTTTCTTGTTCATCCTTCCATTCAAATTTCCTACCTTTATGCGTTAATGTATTCAAGGGTTTTGCTATTTTGGAAAAATCTTGGATGAATCTCCTGTAATAACCAGCTAGCCCTAAAAATTGGCGTATGTGTTTTGGAGTTTTTGGGGTTTCCCACTTTTCAACGGTTTCAATCTTTGCTGGATCCACCTGAATACCTTCTTTGTTCACTATGTGACCGAGGAATTGAACTTCTTCCAACCAAAATGCACACTTTGAAAACTTAGCGTACAGTTTTTCTTTCCTTAACAACTCTAGCACTTTTCTCAAGTGTTCTTCATGCTCTTAGTCATTCTTTGAGTAAATAAGTATGTCATCGATGAAAATAATGACAAACTTGTCAAGGTATGGTCCACACACTCAGTTCATGAGGTCCATGAACACAGCTGGTGCGTTTGTCAACCCAAACGGCATAACCATAAACTCGTAATGACCGTAACACGTCCTAAAAGCAGTCTTTGGAATATCATCCTCCTTCACCCGCATTTGATGATACCCAGAACGTAATTTAATCTTTGAATAAATCAATGAGCCTTGTAGTTGATCAAATAAGTCGTCGATTCTCGGTAGTGGGTAGCGGTTCTTGATGGTAAGTTTGTTCAACTCTCGGTAGTCGATACACAACCTAAATGTACCATCCTTCTTCTTGACAAACAAAATAGGAGCTCCCCACGGTGATGTTCTTGGTCAAATGAAACCACGCTCTAAAAGTTCTTGTAATTGGCTCTGAAGTTCCTTCATTTCGCTAGGTGCGAGTCTGTATGGAGCACGAGCTATTGGTGCAGCTCCCGGTACAAGGTCTATTTGAAATTCAACGGATCGGTGTGGAGGTAGTCCCAGTAATTCTTTCGGAAATACATCGGGAAATTCTTTTGCGACGGGAACATCATTGATGTTCTTTTCTTCGGAATTGACTTTCTCGACGTGTGCTAGCACAGCATAGCAACCTTTTCTTATTAGTTTTTGTGCCTTTAGGTTACTAATAAGATTTAACTTCGCGTTGCTCTTTTCTCCGTACACCATTAAGGGTTTTCCTTTTTCTTGTATAATGCGAATTGCATTTTTGTAACAAACGATCTCTGCTTTCACTTCTTTCAACCAGTCCATACCGATTATCACATCAAAACTCCCTAACTCTACTGGTATCAAGTCAATCTTAAATGTTTCGCTAACCAGTTTAATTTCTTGATTCTGACATATATTATCTGCTGAAATTAATTTACCGTTTGCTAATTCGAGTAAAAATTTACTATCCAAAGGCGTCAATGGGAAACTTAATTTAGCACAAAATTCTCTACTCATATAGCTTCTATCCGCACCCGAATCAAATAAAACATAAGCAGATTTATCGTTAATAAGAAACGTACCCGTAACAAGCTCCGGGTCTTCCTGTGCTTCTGCCGCATTAATATTGAAAACTCTTCCACGGCCCTGCCCATTAGTATTCCCCTGATTCGGGCAATTTCTAATAATGTGGCTCGGTTTTCCACATTTATAACAAACATCGTTGGTATTACTTGCTCTGACACTATTCGTTTCGGCATTACTTGTTCCGACATTATTTGTTCCTTTAGTTCTGTTAAACTTTGATCCGTAGACCTCACACTTTATCGCGCTATGACCATTTCTTTTACACCTGTTGCAAAATGTCGTGCAAAACCCCTGATGATTTTCTTCACACCTATGACATGGCTGTTTTTGGTTTTTGTTGCCGTTGTTGTTATTGAGGTTGTTGTTGGGATTGTTATTGTTGTTGAAACAGTTATTGTAGTTGTTGTTGTTGTTGTTGTTGTTGGGATGTTTGTTGTAGTTATTGTTAGGATTGCGGTTATTGTTGCGATTGTTGTTGCGGTTGTTGGGATAGTTGTTGAGATTGTGGTTGTAATTGTTGTTGTTGTTGTTGTACTGGTGAATATTGTCACCGTTTTCCTCCCACTTCCTCTTGAGTTGTTTCGTGTTGGCTTCTTCGGCTGCCTGCTCTTTAATTATTCCCTCAATCTGATTTATGAGTTTATGAGCCATTCGACTTGCCTTCTGTATAGAAGAGGGCTCGTGTGAACTCACATCTTCTTGAATCCTTACTGGTAACCCTTTTACAAACACGTCGATCTTCTCTTCTTCATCTTCGAATGCTCCCGGACACAATAGGCACAACTCTGTGAATTGTCATTCATATGTGGTAACGTCGAACCCTTGTGTTCGTAACTCTCTAAGTTCTGCCTTAAGTTTATTGACTTCGTTTCTTGGACGGTACTGCTCGTTCATCAATTGCTTGAATGCCGACCACGGTAGTGCGTAAGCAGCATTTTGTCCTACCTGTTCAAGATAGGTGTTCCACCACGTTAACGCAGTACCTGTGAAGGTATGCGTAGCGTACTTAACTTTGTCCTCTTCAGTACACTTACTTATGGCAAACACCGATTCGACTTTCTCGGTCCACCGTTTCAATCTAATTGGTCCTTCGGTTCCATCAAATTCCAAAGGTTTGCAGGCAGTGAATTCTTTGTAGGAGCATCCTACACGATTTCTTGCACCGTTAGCTGCATTGCTAGATTCAGAGTTATTGTTGGTATGTAGCGCAGCCTGTACTGCGGCTATGTTTGCAGCAAGAAAGGTACGAAATTCCTCTTCGCTCATATTCATGGTGTGTCGAGTAGTCGGTGCCATTTCCTTCAAAATAGCCAACTGAATCGAGTTAATCATACAGAATATTAAGAGTAATCAGTAGTATTTCGTAGCATAATATGAACTCATTTATAAAAGCTTTTTCTTCATATTAGCGTTTTATAATTTTAAATTCTGGTACTACCTACCCGTTAAGTTCATACTTAGTAGCTAATATACAATTCAACTACTACAATTCTATATGAAAAACTGATTATAATAATATATCACATATAAATATTCTTCAAACTTACAACATCACTATATTACATATAACATGAAATATAGTACACTTTGATACATGACAGTTTTAAAGATAAATCTAGTTAATACACAAGTTGTTCAGTAAAGGAAATAAAGACAAGTAATTCATAAGTCCAGAAACAAGTCATGCATTCTGGTTTTACTAAGACGACTTCCCAACCTTGGTCTTGTGGAAAATAACCATTATGACCATTGGCTAGGCAGCATGTTGTAATGTCGTCAAAAGGACGAGGGTTTCGTAATGTCCAACAGCCCCGTAATAATCTAAAAACCTTGTTTCTCACCCCAACTACTAAATCCGTCACTTGGGGAAGGTTTTATTTAAAAGTTCCAATCCGATGTTCTTTTTCTCACTTTGGTAAGAAGCGAACATCACTAACCCGTAAGCATAACATGCTTCTTTATGTTGCATGTTAGAAGCTCTTTCTAATTCACGAAATCCTATGTCGGGATATGTTGAGTCAAAATAGGTTCTTAACCCGTAGCGTAAAATTGCATTTGGGTTCCCTACATTTAACGCTTTAAAGAAAACACGGCATAACTTACGGTCTCCCCAATGTGATATACTCCACCTATCAAAGGAAAGCCTTTTATAAACTAAGGCATTTCTGGAAAGTCTTTCAAATGTTTAACAAGTTAATTTCACCATAACTAAATGTGCTGATGAATTCTGACCGACTCTAGACAAGATTTCCTCAATCATATCCTCTGGTAGGTCTTCTAAAATATTCGTTTGTCTACCCTTAACGTCCATTTTGTTTTTATACTGTAAAATAGACAAGGATTAGATTCGTAAAAGATAATTAACAAATAATACAAGCAATTTTTACATAGAACATAAAAGTACAAGCACACTACAATACATATAATACACAACATGACTACAACCCTCTAATCTGAATCACTGGTTTCTTCTTCTTCTTCGGACTTGGTTCGTTTTCCTAATTTTCTAGGAATATATGGTGTTCCTCTAATACGAGCTGTCGTTTTCCATAATTGTTTAGAAAAACCTGGTGGTTTAGAGGTTCCCGGGTCATTGTTACATTTTAAGAAATACGGATGTTGTCGATACATATAAATTTCATCGGGGTTGGAATCGGGTTTCTCTATTTTTATACCTTTTCCCTTATTATTTTCTTTCGCTTTATTGAATTGGGTCGAGGTAATTTCTATAACATCATCGGAATCCTCATCGGGATCCGATTAATCGGAAAATTGGTAATCTTCCCAATATTTTGCTTCCTCGGTGGAAATACCATTGACTATTACTAACTTTGGTCTGTTGGTTGAGGATTTTCTTTTTATTTAATCGATTTACTATAGGTATCAATATTTCTTCCTCCGAAACCTCTTCTTCTTCTGGTTCCTCCTCTTCCGATTCATCCTCTTCTGGTTCCTCTTCTTCCGGTTCCTCCTCTTCCGGTTCCTCCTCTTCCGGTTCCTCTTCGGGAATTTGTGAATCTTCCTAAAATATATTCGACTCTTCATTATTATTAGGTGAATCAATGGGATTTGTACTAGAGGTAGACATCTATCACACAATATCAAACACGTTAAGAGATTAATATATCATATAATATTTACAAGTTAGTAATATATAGTTTCCAACAAAAGTATTAAGCAATCGTTTTTAAAGAAAACACGGTCGAAGTCCAGACTCACTAATGTATCCTAACAAACTCGATAAGACACACTAATGCAAATTTCTGGTTCTCTAAGACCAACGCTCTGATACCAACTGAAATGTCCCGTTCATATTGATTATAAACGTTCCATATTAATTGATTTCGTCGCGAGGTTTTGACCTCTATATGAGACCTTTTTCAAAGACTGCATTCATTTTTTAAAACAACCATAACCTTTATTTTATCTATAAAGGTTTAAAAAACATTACATAGATTATCAAATAATAATAATCTAAAATATAACGTTTACACACGACCATTACATTACATAATGGTTTACAATAAGAATATATTACATCAAAAATAAGTTTCTTGAATGCAGTTTTTACATAATATCATACAAGCATGGACTCCAAATCTTGTCCTTATTTTAGTATGCAACAGCGGAAGCTCTTAATAATCACCTGAGAATAAACATGCTTAAAACGTCAACAAAAATGTTGGTGAGTTATAGGTTTAACCTATATATTATAAAATCATAATAATAGACCACAAGATTTCATATTTCAATATACATCCCATACATAGAGATAAAAATCATTCATATGGTGAACACCTGGTAACCGACATTAACAAGATGCATATAAGAATATCTCCTATCATTCCGGGTAATCCTTCGGACATGATAAAAACAACATCGAAGTACTAAAGCATCCGGTACTTTGGATGGGGTTCGTTAGGCCCAATAGATCTATCTTTAGGATTCGGGTCAATTAGTAGATCGGTTTACTAATTCTTAGGTTACCAAGAAAAAGGGGCATATTCGGCTTCGATCATATTTACTTGTGTCTATTTCGTAAAACATTTATAAAACTGCATGTATTCTCATCCCAAAATATTAGATTTTAAAAGTGGGACTATAACTCACTTTCACAGATTTTTACTTCGTCGGGAAGTAAGACTTGGCCACTGGTCGATTCACGAACCTATAACAAATATGTACATATATATCAAAGTATGTTCAAAATATATTTACAACATTTTTAATACATTTTACTGTTTTAAGTTTATTAAGTCAGCTGTCCTAGTTAGTAACCTACAACTAGTTATCCCTAGTTAGATGTACAGAAATAAATCGATATATATTATCTTGAATCAATCCACGACCCAGTGTATACACGTCTCAGGCTAGATCATAACTCAAAGTATATATATTTTTAGAATCAACCTCAACCCTGTATAGCTAACTCCAACATTACTGCATATAGAGTGTCTATGGTTGTTCCAAATAATATATATACATGGGTCGATATGATGTGTCAAAACATTTGCATACGTGTCTATGGTATCCCAAGATTACATAATATATTAGAATACATGTATAATACAATATAAGTTAGCTACGATATGATTTGTATAGAATTTTTACAATATTTCCCGTAGTTACAACAATCAAAAAATATCCAATCTTGTTTTACCCATAACTTCTTCGTTTTAAATCCGTTTTGAGTGAATCAAATTGCTATGGTTTCATATTGAACTCTATTTTATGAATCTAAACAGAAAAAGTATAGGTTTATAGTCTCTATTTTATGAATCTAAACAGAAAAATTATAGGTTTATAGTCGAAAATATAAGTTACAAGTCGTTTTTGTA
Source organism: Rutidosis leptorrhynchoides (assembly GCF_046630445.1). Lineage (NCBI taxonomy): Eukaryota > Viridiplantae > Streptophyta > Magnoliopsida > Asterales > Asteraceae > Rutidosis > Rutidosis leptorrhynchoides. Next base: position 480,684,514 of record NC_092336.1, read on the forward strand.
AAGGTAGTCATTTCGGTCGGAAAAAAACGACGTCTAGATGATCATTTTAGAAGACATACTCCCACTTTGAGTTTAACCATGATTTTTGAATATAGTTTCATGTTCATAAGAAAAATAATTTTTCTAGAAGAACAACTTTTAAATCAAAGTTTAACATAGTTTTTAATTAACTAACCCAAAATAGCCCGCGGTGTTACTACGACGGCGTATATCCGATTTTACGGTGTTTTTCGTGTTTTCAGATTTTAAATCATTAAGTTAGCATATCATATAGATATAGAACATGTGTTTAGTTGATTTTAAAAGTTAAGTTAGAAGGATTAACTTTTGTTTGCGAACAAGCTTAGAATTAACTAAACTATGTTCTAGTGATTTCAAGTTTAAACCTTCGAATAAGGTAGTTTTATATATATGAATCGAATGATGTTATGAACATCATTACTACCTCAAGTTTTGTGGATAAACCTACTGGAAATGATAAAAATAAATCTAGCTTCAAAGGATCCTTGGATGGCTTGAAAGTTCTTGAAGCAGAATCATGACACGAAAACAAGTTCAAGTAAGATTTTCACTCGAAATAAGATTGTTATAGTTATAGAAATTGAATCAAAGTTTGAATATGAGTATTACATTGTATTACAAAGATATCTTACTGTAAATAAGAAAGATTTCTTGAGGTTGGATGATCACTTTACAAGATTGGAAGTAAGATAGCAAACTTGAAAGTATTCTTGATTTTATGAAACTAGAACTTATAGAATTTATGAAGAACACTTAGAACTTGAAGATAGAACTTGAGAGATATCAATTAGATGAAGAAAATTGAAGAATGAAAGTGTTTGTAGGTGTTTTTGGTCGTTGGTATTTGGATTAGATATAAAGAATGTGTAATTTTGTTTACATGTAAATAAGTCATGAATGATTACTCATATTTTTGTAATTTTATGAGATATTTCATGCTAGTTGCCAAATGATGGTTCCCACATGTGTTAGGTGACTCACATGGGCTGCTAAGAGTTGATCATTGGAGTGTATATACCAATAGTACATATATCTAAAAGCTGTGTATTGTACGAGTACGAATACGGGTGCATACGAGTAGAATTGTTGATGAAACTGAACGAGGATGTAATTGTAAGCATTTTTGTTAACTAGAAGTATTTTGATAAGTGTCTTGAAGTCTTTCAAAAGTGTATGAATACATATTAAAACACTACATGTAAATACATTTTAACTGAGTCGTTACGTCATCGTTAGTCGTTACATGCATATGTTGTTTTGAAACCTTTAGGTTAACGTTCTTGTTAAATGTTATTAACCCATTGTTTATTATATCTAAAGAGATGTTAAATTGTTACATTATCATGATATTATAATATATAATATATCTTAGTATGATATATATACAGTTAAATGTCGTTACAACGATAATCGTTACATATATGTCTCGTTTCGAAATCATTAAGTTAGTAGTCTTATTTTTACATATGTAGTTCATTGTTAATACACTTAATGGTATATTTACTTATCATTTAACATAATTAACCAAGTGTATCAATATCTTAATATGATTCATATGTACTTAGTAAGACGTTGTTATAACGATAATCGTTATATATATTGTTTTCGAGTTTCTTAATTTAATAGTCTCATTTTTATGTATATAACTCATTGTTTAAATACCTAATGAGATACTTACTTATCATAAAATCATGTTAACTATATATATAACCATATATATGTCATCATATAGTTTTTACAAGTTTTAACGTTCGTGAATCACCGGTCAACTTGGGTGGTCAAATGTCTATATGAAACCTATTTCAATTAATCAAGTCTTAACAAGTTTGATTGCTTAACATGTTGGAAACACTTAATCATGTAAATAACAATTTCATTTAATATATATATATATAAACATGGAAAAGTTCGGGTCACTACAACTTGTTCCTTGATCGTCTCTTGAACCACTTGCTTCACCCTATCGGTGAAAAACGAGACACGGCGATCGAGCGCGGCCTCAATCTTTGATGTTAACACATCCTTCCCTTCATAAATAGGTTCGTCCGTTTCGTATCCATCTTCCGTCTTCATTCTAAAGAATGCAAAAACGATTAACCACGAACGTATAAAATCCATACGCATAAGACCGCCCCATCTTGTTCAACAATCGTTTTACATCACTTGTTAAACACGATTTGCACCCGTAATAATGGTAGCTATTCATTATTACGCGAGCACGCCGTATCAACTTGTTAGTACAACGATCGCCTCGCTCAATGATATCAACCAACACAACCACAATATAAGAACGCACAAGCGGATAATATAACAACACAATTACTATCCTAGTTAGTTCACCTACAAAGTAAGGCACTAACTACTACCCGTTCTGACTCGTTCTCCTACAAGTCCCGCAATAAATAAGCGCACACAAAAGTCTAAGTCTAGGCACCTATCTCAAGTCACCTAAATCCCTTAGACCATGCTTTGATACCACTTGTAATGACCCAACCGTTATCCAACCGAAACACGCTTATTTTTTTTATATAAATAGTCCAGTTTCAGGCATATGGAGCGCCGCTCCATATAGGGGCGCGCCGCTCCAAAGTGGTCTGTCCACTTTCTTTTTATGCTCGTTCGAAAAACACGTTTCTCAACATTTTTAAATGAAACAAATTATTATAACACGTCATTATAAGTAAAACTAAGAATTTCCCACAATAAAATTGAGTTTTACAACACCGGACCCACATCGACCCGAATTACGACAAAGTGACCATTTCGACCCATTTTAGTTTAATACAAACATAAACCGAGCATGGCGATTGGGGATACGCTACCCAATCCTAATCAATCCAAAAGCACGTCTTCTAAAGCAACCTATGCAAGTCACTAGTTCCCATGCTTACCCGAGCCTCCACCTTCATGCGAATCTATAAAAAAAAGTAAACAACGAGAGGGTAAGCTAATGCTTAGTGAGTGCAATAATTATACACATACATATATAATTTACCTACTTTCACTCCCTTACCCAAACCACAAGTTAAACCCACATGTCAAAGTATAGGAAACTTGCATCAATCAATCTTACCACAATAATCTCGTATATCAAGCATAAAAGCTAGTATCATCAATCATACCAAAATTACCCCGTATAAAAAATTGCACAAGCTAGTATCATAAAAATCGTACAACTAGCATCAACATTAGCATATATTCGCGTACCATCTCGTAACAAAAGCTAGTATCATCAAAATCGCAGAACTAGCAACACCATTAGCATAATAATAATAATCATAATAATAATGAAATGCTAAACATCAACACGTATAAACCATGGTTAACCAATAATCGCAAGGGAATGACCTCGCGAACAAGTCATCGGTGTTCATAACAACCGTTAACTCCCAAAAATGGCTATGGTATGCTAACTCCCGAGGCGTTCCAAAAACGGCTTTGACATCACCCCCAAGTGTTCCAAAACGGCTATGACATCACTTGATCATCGTATGAGTAAGAACCGGCTATTTGGTTAGCGCCCAAAAACGGCTATGGTATGCTAACCCCAAGGTATCCCAAAACGGCTATGGTATTCCCCCAAAGTGTTTCAAAACTGCTATGGCATCACTTAAGAGCGGCTATTACTCACACCATGTGCACAAAACGGCTATGTGCACAATTAAAAAATAATAATATGTATATAATAATATGTATATACATGTATATATATATATATATATATATATATATATATATATATATATATATATATATATATATATATATATATTGTGACACTATTCCCAAATGTATCCAAACGGCTATCGTCACATCGATGTGCACCAAAACCTTACTATTGTGCACATCGCGCACAAGTAAATAAATTATATACATACATGTATAACTATTCCACTCATCTTGAAGTCTTGATGAAAGCAAGCCAAATTCGTTCCCCCGCCAATGAAACGTACCTAATCCATTATCATAATAATAAACAACACAATTAAGGTGGATTACAAACCAACCCATATTGACACCTAGTGCAATATCGACCCGATTGTACTTCCAAGTACAACGCATGCCCAAACTCGCCAATAATCACTAACTATAGTGATAATGGTTCCAATAACGCCAATCAAACCCAACCATAAGTGTTAAACACTTATCTTGCCCAAAATGACACACAAACCCTAATTTTGACCCATTTCAAAATTAGCCAACCAAAACACCCAAAAATGGTTCCAACGCTTCCATAACCACTAACACTAGTGAAAATGGTTCCAACAATGCCAACTTAACTAAACCACAAGTTTTAAACACTTGCCTTCACCAAAATAAATTTACAACTCCTATTTTGACCCAATTCAAAATCAAATTTCCAACAATACCCATTTGGATTCTTTTAACAACATAATCACTAATCATAGTGATTACACTCTAATTAAAGCCCTAATCATGGCTAAATCATCAACCAACCCAAAACCCACCAACAACAACAATAACTAGTCACCACAAACCCACTTCATCGTCTAAATGGGTTTTACAACTAACAAGCTTAAAACTCTAACTTGAATATCAAATTCATAAAGATGAAACTCGGAGTTGAGACTTACCAATACCACCAAAATGATGCCGTTGACGAGTAGAACAACTTTAACACTTGAGACTTCTCCAAATGGAGCTCTCTCTCACTAGAACTCAATCTCTCTCTAGGGTTTGCAGATGAGAGTGTTGGATGGATGTGAAAATGAGTTAGGATAAGGTTTTGGATCAGTTTTGAGGTCCCCAAACCGTCCATATGTAAAAGGACTATAATACCCCTCATTTAAACCCTTTAAAAATGCTAAAAAATGCTTTAGGGGCAATCGGAGCGCCGCTCAAAAGTGTGGAGCGCCGCTCCAACCTACAGATACTGGCAGCCGAGAAAAATCAGGATTAGCAACTTGTTTTGGCCATAACTTTTCGACCGTAACTCCGTTTTCGATGAATAACATATCATTGAAAACGTAATAAGATATTCTTTCCAATGGTAAGGCTTTGAAACATCAACTCAAATTTTATTCGGGATCAAAAAATTACGTTACACACCTTGTAACTCAAACAACAATCCAGAATAACGTGTAACAGAAAAACGGGGTGTTACATATAATGAAAATAAAAACATAATATAACAAAAATAAATATAACATGACATAAATTAAAATCATTAAACTAGAACGTGTAATCTTTGTCAAAAATAGATTAAAATTTGTTAATTTTACTAATAAACATAGATAGTGGCAAATTAAATGTGTAATTTGTATATTTATTTAATTAGATATACATGTTTTATTGTGAGTACTCATGAAGAATTCATTATATGGTTGCAGACAAATTATATGTGTAATGGTTAATACATTTGTAATAGTTATTGTGTATGTGTATGCATATGCATATATATATATATATATATATATAGGGGGAGATCAAGGGATAAGTGACTTTTTTTGGGATAAGGGGATAAGTAAAATGATATTTTTATATCTTTTAAATTAGAGCTCCAATTTAAAAAAAAAAAAATTTTCGTGATCTACTGACATTGTGTAGATTCATAAAATTTTTTTATTATTATTTTCAACAGCAGCTTAAAATGCACCTGATGCATGTTAACGTTTTTTGAGGTTTTTTTGAGTTTTTTTAGGATTTAGCCGGATTTAGAGTTTAGGGTTTAGGGGTTAGGGTTTAGGGTTTTCGGGTTTACTCCGTAAACCCTCAACCCTAAACCCTAAACTCTAACCCCTAAACCCTAAACTCTAAACCGTTCGTTTAAAAAATCGTTCTAAAACCCTAATTTCTAAACCCTAAACACTGTTTTTTTTTTAATCAAAAGTCATTTTTTCTTTGTTTTTTGTTAAGATGCATCTGCTGCTTGAAAGGCAGTAAACATGTATCAAACAGCGGATAACATGTATCAGATGCATCTTAACGCTCCAGTTAAAAAAAAATCTATTTCTGAATCTACACAATGAAAATAGATACTAGCATTTTTTTTTTTTTTAAATCGGAGCTGTAGAAATAAAGATATAAAAATCACAAAATCACTTATCCCCTTATCCCACCAACACCCACTTAGCGCTTGATCTTCACCTTATATATATATATATATATATATATATATATATATATATGAATTTCGGATGTTAATGGATATATACTTATGGATGTAAATATTAATCCATATCCATATCCAATTTGGTTCATCGATATCCTTATTCATATCAATTTAGATAATCATATCCATTATTAATTGGATTGATCGGATGGATATCGATTGGATCGGGTAACAATTCTCAACCCAAAAAAATACTTATCAAACCTTCTAATTTGTAGATGATACATAGGGGAGCACGAAAGAGCGATAAATGATACAACGGAAAAGAACCAATAATTGACTTAATCAAAGTTAAGCTTCCACTGAACGAGATCGTTTGTATTTTACGGTCTTCTATTAATAGTCATATAAAGAATAATAATTTGTATGGTTGGCTTCATTGAGATGTATTTTCTTTAATGTTCTTTTAATCACTCTTTAAGCGAGAAAATTAGAGGAAAAACATCCACAACATTCACATCTTTTTCTCTATATAAACACCTCATATCATCACCTCATACACTTACATACTTCAACACAATCTGATTTTCTATTTCTTCTTAAACCTTTCTTACCAAGATGACAATGGTGCACTACAGATGTGACAAATGTGCAGATATATGAACCTCCAGGTCGACGTTTCTACGATTGCCTTCATATTCCGGTATAATCAAACACATATTCTTTATACTTGTGTAGGAGTCTAAAATGATAAACTTATTTTTTAGCATATATGTCACGTTGTTGCAGTTGGATTCGCTGGTGTGAAAAACCTCATTCTAATACTACAGTGTCACTTCTTTTAGGACACCGTAGGTTAAACAAGGTTCCTCAAGAACAACAAAAGAAAGCATAAGCAACATAAAAAAATGAAATTGCTGTTAGTTGTTAGTTTAGTATCATTTATCTTGTTTTATTTCAACGATTGAGGTGTCATCTCTTTGATGTTTATGTGTAACTTTTACGCCAAGGTTAATAAGATAAATTTCATTAACGAAAAAAAAAATTCTATTAAAATGTTTAAACAAACACCTAAAATACAAATAACGGCATAATAACAAACATCTAGAGGTGCACATTGTAAGATGGAACATTATTGGTAATCTTAATATAAGGATTTATGTTTGTAAGCAACAATCCGTAAAGTAATGGATCCGCCCCACTCAATGCCTCTTGCACCCTACTAGCAATGATGTATACGACGTTATGTTGGATACCATTAATAATCGAAAACATCATTATGGCCAGTTGATAGCACCAAAACTATACACATTTTTTATACCATTTTATGGTGTTATCTTCCTCATTTTCGTATAGTAATGACCTATTCCTTTGCTATTTGGGAAAATGAGCAAAGGCTGCTAATAGTGTCGGAAAGTTTATTTGTGATCTATTCATGTACAATTATAAAGAAAACAAGCCAAATTATGAAGAAAGTAGGATCAAACCTGAGAAATTGCTCAGGCCACCGACCCGATATCCCAGGCCGGCGACCTCACTAAAGTCAAGAATAATTCAAAACAAAATCAACAATGAAGAAAAGTTCCCACGCAAAGCTTAATACGACGACCAAAACGCTCATGACGATGTCCAATCTAAATAAAGAGATTATTCGACATTAAATGAGAGAATCTCAGAGACAGATCAGGACATCGGCCAAAAAGCTCAAGCCACCGGCTCTAAATAAGGGAAATGATCTACGCGTTTAAATATTTAACGAAAAAAATCTCATAATCGCCTCAGGACAGCGGCCAAAACGTCAACGCTGCCGGCTGAGCGTGACAACTAGGATACATAAGACACTTTCCATAAATCAAGATGACGCCTAGAAAGCTCAAGATTGCAGCCTCAACTCCACCGACTTACTGGGCTCGGCGACTGTCTTCGCCAGGCCGGCGGCCAAAATTTTCCTATATGAAGAAGGCTCCGGTTTTCGATTTCAAATAGTTAGTTTTCATATTCTAGTCAGGTTTTATATTTTGTTCCGTTTTTGTTTCCAGTTTACACTCAATTTACACTTTCAATCTACTTTCAAGAATTGTTATTTTAATTATCAAAGTTATTTTCCATTACAAAACCGATTGTAGTACTTTTCATTCAACTTATTGAAGCTTTCTGCAATTTACATTCCCGTGTTCATCATTTACTTAAGGTATAATTTTCGTTTATTTATTATTGTTCTAAAGAATATTATCTTTATCTCTATTATCTGCGGTTCCGTTATTAATATGAGTAGCTAAACACTCTTACGGAGTTGGTTTGGGTAAAAAAGATAAATTGTAATTCGGATTTAATATTTACTCATGTATGGCCGACAGCCTGAGTGACGAGACCGGTGGCCCGAGTCTTTCAAAACCCTAAAACGATTTCGAACATTTTATATGGTAATTAGAAGTAATTTTATGTCTATTAACGTGTCAATTTGGCGGGTGTCTATGGCTAGCCGGCGGTGGAACCAAAGAATAATATGTCTTTGTGAAAATCTGGTAAAAGCTCGGTTTAGCGGGCAGCTGTCTATGGTCATCCAGCGGCCTTGTTTGTTAAACATACCAACCGGCGGCTAGATAAAAATAGTCAGCGACCTTGCTTGTTAAACATACCAACCAGACCCTCATAGTGTATTCGGTATGGGCGGGTGGTTCCGCCGGATTAATTCTCGTAGTACACTCATACGTTGAACCTTCGTGATACTAAAGTGATAGTTAAGTACACTTTAAAGGTAGTAGGTGTGGTAGCCCGCTATTTGCGTCCAACACTTAAAGTCATTCGAAGATGTATACTTAATTTATAATCCGATTATATATAAAATCCCCGACATAACCAACATCCCTCCTTTTATTATTATTATTATTATTATTATTATTATTATTATTATTATTATTATTATTATTATTATTATTATTATTATTATTATTATTATTATTATTATAAATCAATCTAATCGCTAGTGCTCCTGTAATAAGAAAACTTCAATTATTATTATTATTATTATTATTATAAAATCGAAAAAGACTAAAAAGGGAATAAATTCTCTTCAACTACCTCTCTTGGGACGATCATGTACTTCCAATATTCCACTACACCAATTGGGACTCTGCCCATTAATGCTAAGGTCGTATTATTATAGGTTTAGAAATCTAAATTAATTGATTCTGCACACGCACACGACTACACACACTTCACAATTTGTTACTTTACGACACAGTATGTTACAAGATGTCATATATTTAATATTTTCTTGTTATTATTATCAAGGTGACTATCACAAACAAAAAGATGTGTTAGACAAACCATTTTTAAAATGAAATGTAGTAATTGTGCTAACCATTTCCCCTACGTTGATTTGATTGAGATGATTAGTCACACTACTATGGACAATATTAACAATATCATAGTAAAATTGCTTGCATAGGTCCGCTAGGGATTAAGGAATCGTTGAAGTTTTTCAATGCTCATACATACCATACGCCATCAACTTTGAAACGCCTTATATTGTCAGTACGTCTAAATTTAAAAAACTTATAGAATTCATGAACATTGTCCGGATAATACGAAAGTTGTCTGTAATAATATATTGTAGTTGAATCTTCATATATGTGAAATTCTTATTGAGCGTATAGGTTGCTATTATCGAGATCAACAACATGACAACACTCAACCATACCAATTTACTTTTGTATAATCAGACATTTCGTATATATGAAAAATTGGTTAAAAATCGGAAAAATTAATGGAGAAATAAAGTGGGGTTTTAAGCTAGAATTCAGAAAATTAGTTGTGTTTTTTACTCGTCTTGATGTGTGTTTATCTAGGAAACAAGGGTTTTGATTAAGGTTTCCTAAACCCGGACTTGACAAATTCGGATTTAATAAAATACTAACAAAACCGACTGAGCCAAATATGGTTTATCCGCGCATTGCGAAAAATCAGAAAAAATACATATAGAGAAATCCAGATTTCACAAGTCTGGTTTATGCTTATGTGTACAAAATCGAATTTCCCAATTCCGATTATACTTATTTTGAAAATTCTCAAAATAAACATAGTGTTACTATAAAGGTGACAAAAAAACTTTACCACTTGGTCAAACTTTTCAGGATCTCCTCCAATTGTACATATCCGTATATTATTATTTAACTATATTTTTATTTAACTACTAGTTTAATGCCCGCGAATTCACGGGGCTTTTTTATGAGACTAAGCAAGAATAAATTTGAAACTCCATATACTGATATTTTATATTATGTGAATGGTTGTCAGTAATGAGACCAAATCATAAAATAATGTTATATAGATGTTGACAAAATCTAAACAAATAAAACCATAAACACAAATAACATCATGCTTTATACTTCATTCTTAAACTTTAGGTTTTGTTTCCATATAAAAATATATGCAATCAAGTATAACACGTATGATAGTTTTTAGTAAACCTCTCAAACTCAATGCAAACTAATATTGTTACATCCTACCTTAAGCTAAACAATACTTACACTTTGAATCTAAACAATATCCATATCCATATCACTAATACATTTAAATCGAATCCCAGGCAACATTTTAAAACCCATGGAAATTTGCTCCACCATTTTCATGGCGATGGCTTTTACTTTTTACGATTTTTTTTTTTGGTCGGAGGTTCGTTGTAAGCAATCTCTTTATCCGTCGAACATAGAGAGGGAGGACTTTCTCTACTCTTGTGAGTGTTTCACTCGGGGTGGTGAAATGATTTCTCTTTGTCCTAGGGTAGAGGAAGGATTGTCTACGTCTCACCTCCCCCATACCCTACAAGTGTGGGATTGAGTATTGTTGTTGTTGTTGTTGTTGTTGTTGTTGTTGTAATACATTTAAAATAATAATAACTTAAGGCCCGCGATTTCGCGGGCACTATTGTATGAATTTTATGGGTAGAGTGATGGTGTAATTAATTTAGCTTTAGACATATAGACATTTTGATAATGAAATGTAAGTTGTTACACATAGATAACCATTATCAAAGACGATTAGGTCTTATAGAAAAAAATGTAAAACTTAGTGTAGCTAAATGTGTCTAAAATATGCAAATAATAACAACAAATTTCACCATAACGGAGCACAATCAAAAGCCATAAGTAATTGTTTCAAAGTGTGCACGCCATACAAACAATGCAAGACATCAAAATAAAGAAAAGAAAATTACGCATAATGGACCAAATAGATATTGATTCAAATCACAATGATTTTATCTTTGGTATCTTGAGTGCACCATGTCCAGCTGTTCCTCCTGGGGGTGTATCGTCAATAATCTCAAGTGGGGAATCACTCTTACGTTTACCACTATTAGCTATTTGTACTAAGTTGGAGCTCCCCGAAGTAGATAGTGGAGAATCAAGCACTACACTGTTCTGAATCTGTAGTCGCACAACAAAAAACACAGGTTAGTGATAAAGCAGTACTATCATATATACGTAGTATTATATATGGTAAAAAAATGAAGATGGATAAATAAGTAGTACAAATTTCTAAAGCATACACTTTTATACCTTAAAGGGATTTGGTGTTTTATATTCACGATCATCATTCTCCAATTCAATTGGTTCTCCATTGTTCCGAGCTTCTTAGCAATCTCATTAATGACTTCGACGTTGTCAGTTGCATCAATGACAATGTATACACGGTAATTTTTTGACACATTAAAGTCACAGTTATTGGCTAACCAAACAAACGTTTTGTTAAGAATATCTTTAACCTCAGGAAGCATGTGGTAAGGATCAACCTACTAAAACTAAATTTTTTTTATTTTTAGTCAAAAGTTATGTCAATGAACTATTATTACTTACAGACAGTGGGTTTATTATTCATAATCTTTACAGTTTGATTACTTACCTCATCAGCTCATGCATTCAACCATGTGGTACTTCTGTTACGCAACTTCGAGTTGTGTTTCAAACAGAGTGAGCTCACACGTACCAGTCTTATCCTAGATGATCAGAGTAGTATTAAACAGTAATTAAACAGAGTGAGCTCACACGTACCAGTCTTATCCTGGATGATCATAGTAGTTCAGATCCTGAAGAGTATTAAATGGTAATTAACAAAGTTATGTGAGATATGTGTAAAATTACCATTATCAAGAAAAGGTTGATTCATTACCAAGGAACCCACTAAATTTTATCATAACATTTTGAACACCATAAAAATGGCTTTTTCCAACTCAAGATTGTAAGAATACTCAAGTTCTTGCTCACACTTACAACAGAGCTGCTGAAATCATCCATCGTTATCAAACACTCTTAGCACTTTACCATCAACTGATTTCAATTGAAAATTAGGCATGGGGATACTCTGCTTAAGTCATTTGCAACCAGATAACAAAATTGAAATAAACTATCCTAATTCGTTTTATCTTACAACAAAATAGTAACTATAGTTTGTACACTACCTTTTCCTTCACAGATATTTCGGTTAAGCAAAACCCGCCCATATTGTGACGCCCCGTATAAAACCATCGTGTACGATTCGTCAACAACAGGATCTTCGCACGGTCAAACATTATATGCTGTTTGAAAACCAGTTTGCATTCATAAAAGGATAGCGTTTTACAAAAGATAACGTACATCCTATGAATAGGAGCATACACATAAGTATTTGACCCTAAGGTCGTTACAAAGCCATTGTTTGAAATTAACATAAACTACGAATGCAACAGAAAAGTTCCATGAATGAGACATCTCTAGTAAGGCAGCGGATAACTAATACAACAGGTCCTTAACAGCAATTCAATAACAGCATGACATCAAGTCTAACAGCGGAAGCAATAAACCTCTAGGCACCTGAGAAAATACACGCTTAAAAAGTCAACACGAATGTTGGTGAGCTATAGTTTAAGTTATAATAGTAACGTAAGTTAGGCCACAATATTTCAGTGCTGCAAACAGCGTATCAAAACAGTGTGAAAAGTATATGCATAACCGTGGGCACCCGGTAACTAGACTTAACGTTTATAACCCCCTGAAAGTACACTTGGCGAGTGCGTATGTTCACGAAGTATTAAACACCCGTTAAATGCTAGCGCGACTAGCCCGAGTGGGGATGTCAAACCCTATGGATCCATATCTAAGATTCGCGTTCACTGGTTCAAAAACCAATGACTAAACGTTACCGTGCTAAGGGGAATGTTTATGCCGTTGTATAACCCACATACATACAAAGTTTAAGTACTCGTTCCTAGCATGTAAAACGTAAAAATCGCATGTATTCTCAGTCCCAAAATAGTTAAAGGAAAAAAGGGATGCTATAACTCACAGTGATAAAAGCGGTAAAGTCGGTAATGAAAGTACGCAAGTAGTAAGTCGGTCCGAAAGGTCGTCAACCTAAATCAAGGGTTACTAGGTCAGTAGGTTGTTTTTATAAGTTCTAATAGTGCATAAAATAAGTTTAAATGTCATCATCATCATCATTCATCATCAAAAAAGCTAAGTAAGTTCGACAAGAATAGAGATCGAAACAACAGGCTGACTTCGGTCAGCTGCTACGACCTCTACGTAAATCGAAAAGACGCATAGTCAGTGGCTATGGCTCCGTATATGAGTCCCCTAACAGCTGACCAATTTTCAGAACCTAACTCGTCTTCGTTTGACCTTGGCGATGGTTTAAGTGCGAGTAGGTCAGAAATTTCAGCACAACGTTAATAGGGTGTAGTGACTCTCGGAGGGCCATAAATCCTAAACCGTAACTCGGATTAAGACGAGGCCTAAATGGAAAATCATCTACTCGAACCGAACTAACAGAAAATAAACTTTCCAGTAGCCCAGGTGGTCTGATCAGATACGAAAATCAGTGGACAAGTGCTCCGGTGGGGTTCTTGGTGCTTGATGCTCATCACGGTTCTTATCCTTGATGCTTGTAGCTTCAAGTGTACAACTCGTTGATGGTTTAGCATCACTTTTGACCAAGATTCTACCATCAATACACAATATGTTAAGACCAAGTGGTAACACAACTCATTTAAGAGTCTTAGATGGATGATGAACCAAGGTTACATCATATCCTTAGTCTTAACACAATTACAAGTCCTATTTACAACAAAGTTACAAACTTTACATCAATCAAACAAGTATGAACATGATCTAAGTCAAATGAGGTGATGAAACCCTAAGGTAGAGAGCTTGGATCCTATTCACACAAGTTACAAGGTTGCAAAGCTAGAAAGCTTGAACCTTTATTGTTCTTGAAGATCTTGAAGCATAAAGCTTGGATCTTTAAGATATATGAAGATAACAAACACAAGTTTGAATCTTTTTTAAAAAAATAACAAGATCATAAGTTAGAAAACTTATATCCATTAATAAGATATGAAGATTCAAGCTAGAAAGCTTGCATCTTAGTTGTTCTTGAAGATCTTGAAGCATAAAGCTTGGATCTTGAAGATACATGAAGATTACAAACAAAAGTTTGAATCTTTATCATAAAATAACAAGATTAAAGCATAAAAGAAGTAGATCTACAAAGTTGGTGAAGATTCAAAGCTAGAAAGCATGAATCTTCCATGTTCTTGAAGGATTCATGCTTGAATCAACAAGATATAATCAAGATCAAGTTAAAGGAACTTGATCTCCATGAAAGAATGATGATGAAACACGAAATTGGAAGGGAAAAGAAGAAGAAAAAGAGAAAACTTACAAGTAATACTAGAAAGGAAAGAAAGAAAGAACAATTGTGTGTGAAAACCAAATGAGAGCTAGTGTTTGAATGAGGGAAATTGGCTAGTATTTATAAGAAAAAATTAACATGGATTGATGACTTGGAAGGGCCTAGGGCCGTAGGTTTTAAGGGAGGTGGAGGGGCGACACCATTTTGCTTTTTGGTTAGTGGTTGTCTAAAGCATGTACTTATGCTAGAATCCCATGTAACAATATGGATAATCCTTATCCAAATGCTTGTATGACTCACTAATTAATTTATTTTATTTTTTTTATTTTATTTATTATGGGTCACTAGTAATAATACTTGGGCTAATTAATTGGGCCACTAGCTAGTATAGGGTGGGCTAAGGTCCAATAAGGTAGAAAGTCCAACAAGACTGACTATTGTGATCTAGTAAACAATTAATTAAAATTAAGTATCCAAAAACCCAGGTAATTATTATTATAAAATAATAATTAATATTTCGCAGTCATAATATTCCGATTACGACAAAAGTTAAACGTGCGCGCAGTCCGCGGTTTATTCGAAACGTCAAATAACACTAATGGTTATAAAGGCTTCCAATGATCAAGTTATGTATCCTACGTACTCTAAGGGACGTTTTAACATATAAATGGAAGTAAACCACGTAAATCAAGTTTCCAGAGTATAAAGTAACACAGTACGCATAAATACGCAGTTTCGCAAAAACACAAGGCACAAAAGCAAGTCGAAAAAGCCGGGTCGTTACATTACCCACCTGTTAATGGAAATTTCATCCCGAAATTTGAGGAGTGATTAAAAATGGTACCGTATTTAAATAAGAAGTATCGTATCAAGGTTCTGAGAGACTCGTGGTCTCATAAGCGAGCTATTTACCTTGAAAGGTACTTTAGCGTATAAAGGTAAGAATAGGTATATGCCATTAATTAAGTCTCTTGTCCTAGGAGATCAACAAATTGA
The DNA here is from genome assembly GCF_046630445.1 of Rutidosis leptorrhynchoides. NCBI lineage: Eukaryota > Viridiplantae > Streptophyta > Magnoliopsida > Asterales > Asteraceae > Rutidosis > Rutidosis leptorrhynchoides. Next base: position 480,700,274 of record NC_092336.1, read on the forward strand.
TTTCGTTTCTGGTTAACATGTGTATGTCATCTGAATATATACCCACAATAGGAAAGATGATGTTTTTTTTAGCCTTACAGGCATCTTCAGTAAGCTGGATGCATAAAATGCATCATCGACGTTACCAACCTCATCTAAAACATTAAGCGCTTATGTCGCAATACAAAGCTGACAGGTAGGATGGAAAACATGGTGATCATAACCATGCGATTTGATGTCTGGATAGTGTTAGCCACGGATTATACTAACCCCTTGATTTCGGAAGGAGACCATAGGCATAAAGAACTCGATATTTAAGAACGTTTCATTTGACTATATGAATTGAAACTTTTGCTGAAAGTGACTAATCAGACTTATATGCAATGCAAGCCATAATTATCTATAGTGCCTTCAGGATGGTCTGAACGAACAATGAAGGATATCAACCAATTTACCATACTGCAGGTGAACTTATCCTTAGATGGAATGAAAGTACAGTTCCATAATGTAACTTTATCCTTTCAGTTACATGTTAAAGTTAGGGTTAACATTAACTAGAACAACATATAGTTGCAACCAATAAAGGAAGGAATGTGTAGAGTAACCATATCCGTGTTACAGACGTTTTAAGCAGTCCCTTCCAAGAGGATAACAAGATTCATAGATTCCTAAAGTATGTTACTTTACATTTCCGAAAGAGAATCGTACGAAAGGTGTGGTCCTTGAACGAGAGTGAACTCTCTAAGCGGTTCGTCCTGAATTTGTCCTTATACTTAAGGGGATGCGCGGATTAGAAGATATGTGAATCCTAGGTCATAAAGAAAGGTTTTCTTTGAGTGAAAAGAATTTCAAAAAAAAATGATTCTTGTACCTCAACATACTGGTTCATAGAGATGATGTTTACGAGAGTGTTGCAATTAGCCGTGAAATATTGAGAGTAGAGACCCGCCTAATGCCTTTCCTACGATAGGGTGACCACTGAGAGTACCTCGGAAAACTGATTTATCGGCCCGCATTTTTGTCAAATCTAACCTTAAGGGGAACATTTCATGAGCGCAAAGACTTCTTAACAAATTTTATAAAACTACCATCCAAAGTGGCTCAAGAGTTTTTAACAAATATCTTAATAGTAAGCTTCATCCCTAACGGAGGGCGAGAAGATGTGTGATCCATACATGGTGTAGTCTAATATGAAACCTTTAGTAAAATCGACCAAGGAAGTTTTGAAAACCTTTAAACGTTTGATGTGATAACATAAACGGAACGAAGTTCTTAGTAAATTTAGAAGTATGTACAACGTGTACCATTTTGCACAAAACTATTTGACTTAAGTTAAATAACTCGATAAATGAGCGATTTTTAAGTTATTTGGAGGTATAACTTTGTATGTACTAATCAAATTAAGTGAAGGTAAATTTATTAACTTAATTACGTACATACATATATGGTTTTATAAATCGCATAAGTGACAGAAAAGTTTTTAGTACTTTCATTTATCCATAAATCTCGTGAGGATCGCACAAATAAGCAACGTGTAAAATCAATGTGTAAAAATTTTGATAAACATAGTTTTTCGCATTTCAGAGGTTATGAGTTGAAAATGATTGAGTGAAAAATCTTTGAATCATCGGGTGACGCATTACTAGGTAATGAAAACTAATGAATTAAATGTACTTTTGATAACATAAGTCTTTGGGCAAAAATGTTCACGTGTGAAGCCGTTGCTAAAAAGTGAGGTACGAAGGATAAAGCGTGAGGATGAGAAGTTAATCGCTCTTTAACTTTGCAGAATGCCACACAGGTTATGGCTAATATTAAAGTCGGAATACTAATGATGTTAATATCGCTAGATAAGAATTTCCTTGGAATAGGTCAGGACTTTGAGTTATGTAAGATAGAGCATCGCTCCGACAGGTGTGAAGAATAAGATCCCTGGGGTAACGTAGTAATTTTGAATGGTTTAAGTGTTTGTGGATGCCAGAAGGCTCTGCATGACGTGGTAGTAAGTGCCTTCATCACATAAACACACATGAATCTCTTAGTTTCGACAATTGTCTGTCTTCATGATGACTTGGATACGAATAAGCAACGAAAAAATTTATATTGACAAGCAACGAAAATTTTATAGGATTCGTTTAAGGTGACGATGTAAGAAAAGAAATTAAGTTCTTAGCAAACTAGGGTTATGTACAACACGTACCATTCAAGGCAAAATATCCTTTGAATAAAAGATTTGATTTGTAAAAGTGAAAGTAAAATTTCATATGTATTTGTCAAAAAGAAGTAATTATTTACTTTATTTTATATAACGTATACGATTTCAAAAATTTGCACGAATGGCAAATAAAATAAATTTATTATTATTAAGTTTTGAGAGGATCGCACAGTAAAATAGTGTAAGTAAAATTTTGGCAAACAAAATTTTCATATTTCGGAGGTTACAAGTTGGAAAAAGATTGATGAGAATCGAGTAAAAGACTTTTGAAAATCTCGAGTGATATTTGAGCAAAAATGTTATGAGGTAATGAAAACTGTTGAATTTAAATGTGGTTGATGACTATTAGTAGGGCATAAGTCCTTTGACCAAAAATGCTTAAGTATAAAGTTGTTGCTTATAAGTGAAACACGAAAGGGAGAGTATGAGGACGGGGATTAACTACCCATTGATTTTGGAAATTCCGAACTGGTAGGACTAATATCGAAGTAAGAAGGGTGATGGTGTGATTATTATCGATTAAGATATCTCTCAGAATAAGTTAGGACTTAGAGTCGCGTAAGAATGAGTATCAAATAAGATTCTTGGGTAGTATAGAATTTGAATTGCTGAAGTGACGGGATACAATTTCCTTTATGTATCGTTGTCCATTGTATCGGTTTCTTTCATGGCTAGAAAGTGAGCAGATTTGGTGAAGCGGTCAACGATAACCCCGATAGTGTCATAACTGCCGACTGTTTTTGGTAGCTTTGGTATGAAATCCATCGTAATCCCTTCCCATTTCCATTGTGGGATCTCGGGTTGTTGAAGTAACCCAGATGGCTTTTGGCTCACCATTCTCGCGAGGTATACGAAAAATCTTCTTGCTATACATAACTTTCGCTTTCATCCTTGAAAGCTAGTCCATTCCAACTATTTCATCAAAGCTTCCTAACTCGATGAGTATTAGGTTAACCCTAAAGTTCATTCCAACTTTTATATCAAACTTCCTGATTTGATGAGTATTAGGTTAATCTTGAAGTCCATTCTAACTAAACCTTATTATACTATCGCGAAAAATTCTATCAACTTTCTCAAATAACATCTTCTTGTGCGTAGGTAACTAATCCTTTCCAACTACTACTATAAAACTTCCAAGTTTTATTGACATGAGGTCATCTCCGAATGACCCACTTGTTAATTTTAAGGTACTACCTTAAATTACTCCTCTATCTCTGCCAGCTTACCATTAGCTTGTCCTATAGAATACTTAACCCTCATGGTTGTTAATGGCTTATTAGTCATAACACTAATGTTCTTAGATATAAGGTTTCTATTGCTCTAGTATTAAACAACTTCGAGACAGTAAACGTTGTAAAGAAATGTATCCTAACTAAAATCAGGATCTATGCGAGTCTCCATAACTGAGGTAATGATTGCTCTATCGCAGATAAGTCCAAAGTTTTTCCTATTTGAGAACTGTTCCCTTAAGTGTCCAGGGTTTCTATATCTATAACATATTTTCGGGTTATCATTTCTGCAATCAAGGCCATTCTTGTACAGTATCTGGGCTACGTGGTTATTCTTTCCCTACCTCTAATAGATCATAATGCGTATACTCAAGTGGTTCCTACCAAGATTTTCTCTGAATCACTTCATATTCCTTATATAGTAACATTGGGACTTCTGCATGATTCACTTCATTGTAATTACGCTGGCCTGGCGTCATTATATTGTACTAAATCGTACGTTCATTCCAATATCACTCCATATGGTCAATGTAAGGTGATCACTTCCAGTTCTACTCAATTTCATCCAACGGTACTTTATCTATGCTATCTCAAAACAAAATCTACATAATTAATCTCATGGTTTCTCGGCGTGGGTGCGTAAGTTCCGTAGGTCATGCACCAATGCCTAAATGTCGCGAAATTTCTTCAAAATGTTCAGGTTCAGGTAACGTCATTAGGTTCCTTTCTAGAAATTCAATCTGGGTCTCGCGTCGAGTTGTATGTGTAGCAAGTAGTAATACGATATGTCTTGAGGTGACTCCCAAGTCTTTGGTTATGGTTGAGCATCAGTAGAAGGCACTCTGACCTTGTGAAAGGAGATGTCCTCCCGACTTCCCCAATGCCTAAGAGTGTTAGGGTCCTAAATCCATAAATGTAGTCAGATCGTCGAGTAGTGGTGAAGAACGAAAGAGATAAGTGACGGTCACGAAAGTGTACGGGATACGGGTCATCTTGCAGAAACTGAACATCCTTCGAATGTTCATACGTTGTATGTGGCTAATTAGGGTGAGCTCGGGGTGCGGTTACTCTGACAAATCCTCGCATATCTCCTTCTCCGAGGATCAACTTTAGTGGGCGTGTAATCCGCGGGGTACTCCTCCTAGATTGCGTGAAGAATCGTTTCGATCTCCAGAACGGTGGAACGATAGTAACAGGTGGATTACAATACCAATCCTTAGGGTTAGACGTGTGGGAAAAGGGTTCAGAAAAACATCTGAACTAGGAAAGGTAAGTTTTCCAAGTCGGTACAGCGAATAGCAGGCATGAAGCAAGCACGTAATCAGGCACTACAGCAACCTAGATCATCTACAGCAGTATATAGCATGGCAGTATTAACAGTACTAAATAGAAGTAACATGCAATCGAAAGCAGATAGTAGTATGCAGTAGCGAGGATAAGCAATAACATACAGCGAGTTCACATAGCAGTAAGAGTAAGCAGTAGCATGCAGCAGATCATATGGCAGTATAAGTAAGCAGTAACATGCAGCAGTAGTAAGCAGTAACAAGTAAACGAGCAAGTTGTAGATTAGTCCTATTAGTGAATCCTACTCGGGTCGGTCTAGACTCACTAATGTAACCTAATTCCCTATAACCAATGCTCTGATACCAAATGTGACGCGCCGTACAAAACCATCGTGTACGATTCGTCAACAACAGGATCTTCACACGGTCAAACACTATATGCTATTTGAAAACCAGTTTGCATTCGTAAAAAGATAGCGTTTTACAAAAGATAACGTGCATCCTACGAATAGGAGCATAAACATAAGTATTTGACCCTAAGGTCGTTACAAAGTCATTGTTTGAAATTAACATAAACTACGAATGCAACAGAAAAGTTCCATGAATTAGACATCTCTAGTAAGGCAGCGGATAACTAATACAGCAGGTCCTTAACAGCAATTCAATAACAGCATGACATCAAGTCTAACAGCGGAAGCAATAAACCTCTAGGAACCAGAGAAAATACGCGCTTAAAAAGTCAACACGAATGTTGGTGAGCTATAGTTTAAGTTATAATAGTAACGTAAGTTAGGCCACAAGATTTCAGTGCTGCAAACAGCGTATCAAAACAGTATGAAAAGTATATGCATAACCGTGGGCACCCGGTAACTAGACTTAACGTTTATAACCCCCTGAAAGTACACTTGGCGAGTGCGTATGTTCACGAAGTATTAAACACCCATTAAATGCTAGCGCGACTAGCCCGAGTGGGGATGTCAAACCCTATGGATCCATATCTAAGATTCGCGTTCACTGGTTCAAAAACCAATGACTAAACGTTACCGTGCTAAGGGGAATGTTTATGCCGTTGTATAACCCACATACATACAAAGTTTAAGTACTCGTGCCTAGCATGTAAATCGTAAAAAGCGCATGTATTCTCAGTCCCAAAATAGTTAAAGTAAAAAGGGATGCTATAACTCACAGTGATAAAAGCGGTAAAGTCGGTAATGAAAGTACGCAAGTAGTAAGTCGGTCCGAAAGGTCGTCAACCTAAATCAAGGGTTACTAGGTCAGTAGGTTGTTTTTGTTCTAGTAGTGCATAAAATAAGTTTAAGTGTCATCATCATCATCATTCATCATCAAAAAAGCTAAGTAAGTTCGACAAGAATAGAGATCGAAACAACAGGCTGACTTCGGTCAGCTGCTACGACCTCTACGTAAATCGAAAAGACGCATAGTCAGTGGTTATGGCTCCGTATATGAGTCCCCTAACAGCTGACCAATTTTCAGAACCTAACTCGTCTTCGTTTGACCGTGGCAACGGTTTAAGTGCGAGTAGGTCAGAAATTTCAGCACAACGTTAATAGGGTGTAGTGACTCTCGGAGGGCCATAAATCCTAAACCATAACTCGGATTAAGACGAGGCCTAAACGGAAAATCATCTACTCGAACCGAACTAACAGAAAATCAACTTTCCAGTAGCCCAGGTGGTCTGATCATATATGAAAATCAGTGTACAAGTGCTCCGGTGGGGTTCTTGGTGCTTGATGCTCATCACGGTTCTCATCCTTGATGCTTGTAGCTTCAAGTGTACAACTCGTTGATGGTTTAGCATCAATTTTGACCAAGATTCTACCATCAATACACAATATGTTAAGACCAAGTGGTAACACAACTCATTTAAGAGTCTTAGATGGATTATGAACCAAGGTTACATCATATCCTTAGTCTTAACACAATTACAAGTCCTATTTACAACAAAGTTACAAACTTTACATCAATAAAATAAGTATGAACATGATCTAAGTCAAATGAGGTGATGGAACCCTAAGCTAGAGAGCTTGGATCCTATTCACACAAGTTACAAGGTTGCAAAGCTAGAAAGCTTGAACCTTTATTGTTCTTAAAGATCTTGAAGCATAAAGCTTGGATCTTTAATATATATGAAGATAACAAACACAAGTTTGAATCTTTTTTAAGAAAATAACAAGATCATAAGTTAGAAAACTTAGATTCATTAATAAGATATGAAGATTCAAGCTAAAAAGCTTGTATCTTGGTTGTTCTTGAAGATCTTGAAGCATAAAGCTTGGATCTTGAAGATACATGAAGATTACAAACAAAAGTTTGAATCTTTATCATAAAATAACAAGATTAAAGCATAAAAGAAGTAGATCTACAAAGTTGGTGAAGATTCAAAGCTAGAAAGCTTGAATCTTCCATGTTCTTGAAGGATTCATGCTTGAATCAACAAGATATAATCAAGATCAAGTTAAAGGAACTTGATCTCCATGAAAGAATGATGATGAAACACGAAATTGGAAGGGAAAAGAAGAAGAAAAAGAGAAAACTTACAAGTAATGCTAGAAAGGAAAGAAAGAAAGAACAATTGTGTGTGAAAACCAAATGAGAGCTAGTGTTTGAATGAGGGAAATTGGCTAGTATTTATAAGCAAAAATTGACATGGATTGATGACTTGGAAGGGCCTAGGGCCGTAGGTTTTGAGGGAGGGGGAGGGGAGACACCATTTTGCTTTTTGGTTAGTGGTTGTCTAAAGCATGTACTTATGCTAGAATCCCATGTAACAATATGGATAATCCTTATCCAAATGCTTGTATGACTCACTAATTAATTTATTTTATTTATTTTATTTATTATGGGTCACTAGTAATAATACTTGGGCTAATTAATTGGGCCACTAGCTAGTGTAGGGTGGACTAAGGTCCAATAAGGTAGAAAGTCCAACAAGACTGACTATTGTGATCTAGTAAATAATTAATTAAAATTAAGCATCCAAAAACCCAGGTAATTATTATTATAAAATAATAATTAATATTTCGCAGTCATAATATTCTGATTACGACAAAAGTTAAACGTGCGCGCAGTCCGCAGTTTATTCGAAACGTCAAATAACACTAACGGTTATAAAGGCTTCCAATGATCAAGTTATGTATCATACGTACTCTATGGCACGTTTTAACATATAAATGGAAGTAAACCACGTAAATCAAGTTTCCAGAGTATAAAGTAACACAGTACGCATAAATACGCAGTTTCGCAAAAATCACAAGGCACAAAAGCAAGTCGAAAAAGCCGGGTCGTTACACATATTGACCTGCACAACGAACCAATTTGACCTGTATCCCAACCTTCCCACTCTGCACAAAAAGGTTGGTGGTGTCTAATAGAAAACAACACAAGAATAATTGATAAGTCTATATTAGTGATCAAACACATTTGACCCTAGTTTATTGTTCACATGTATAGAATAAAAAGAAAATATGTAAACCCTTTACCTTTGTGGAGTTGATCAATCCCTGTTGTGTTGGCATACATATAAAACTGATAAGGTAGACTTTACTTTTATGACTTCTATCATTCCATCAAAATTCCAATCCAATAGTCTTTGATTCATAGTACCAATACTCAAATCATTGAACTCTAGCATCTTTGAAAATATTATTGCAAATAGCTGCAGGCATTAGTTACTCGCACAAAGTTATTAGTTATTCACAATAATTTAAATACACCAAGGGTACCAATCCAAAGATTTGGACGTATTTTTGGTACGAAAATAAAAATTATGTGAATTGGGTCGGATGACATTCTGTTTGTACAGTAATGAACGTCCAAAGTAATGGTCGTCCAAATAGGCCATTCTAAATGCAAAAGGCAATTACGCCTTTTACGATATATATATATGTATATGTAGGTATGTATACCTGCCCGCTGACGACCGCAACGAAAGGAAGAGCGTCCCAAAGAGAAGCAAAGGTAGAATCACGCAACTTTTCTTGGATAGCTTTCTGTTAGAAATAAATATAATAAAAAAGTTAGTAATACAAAAATTATTGATTAAACATATATATACTTAAATTCATCTGGTTCATCATCATCATCATCATAGCCCCGGCTAATTTGCTTTCTGTCGGATTCAAGTTGGATACAAGTTATTTTTTGTAGTTTCCTCCTTTAAATGAAATACAAAATCACAATCCTAAATTTTGCAGTGCACAAAATCTATGAACACTCAAAACTGCAAAAGATAAAACCTTCTTTTGTGGCTCGAGGCTATAAGAAGCTAAAGTTAAACTTAATTTGTGTTGCTTTGTTATAAATTTCTAACCCATCAAAACCCTATAAATATTAGCACAACAAAACAAACTAACACATACATATATCATATATTACATATATGATATATAATATGGAAATAGGAAAAGGTAATTAACAGTTCTTACATCATATGGAGTATCTTTTTATGGTTCTTCATTGACTTCCGTTGTCAAATGTCACCAAATATCAGTCAAAATAAAATTCCCCTGTCACCAAAATTTAATCATAGAAATAACTAAACCTCATGAAAATGAAAATAAAATACAAAAAAAAAAGCTAGAATAAATTGAAGTACAATCAGCTGCACTAATATGAAGCTGGATCACATATAAACACCACATGGCACTGTAATCAAACAATCAGGTTCATCAATATAATCGATAAGAACGTATAAAAATCCAACTACTTATTTGATAGTAACTATCATATCATGATACATTGATACTTAATTCTAGCGATGAACAAAGTGGTGACTCGGTGCAATTTTAGGGTATTGGGTGAACGTTCGCCATGTTATGTTTAGGATGAACCATTTAAAATGGCATAACTTGGCCCAATTGTAAGGACTTATTTTCTTCCTCTTCCCGCTCTCCTAATTCACTGACGTATACAACAACATAATTAGATTCCAATTTGAATTTACACATTCAACTTTCCTATACAGTAAGACATCCTGATAATGTTTCATTAGTTGGTATAGACGACATGCCATTATTTAAAGTCAACCACATGCTAATACTTTTAAGTCAAAATTTTGCCTTTAAAGACAACAAACCAAACTGAGATAATAGAACTTACATGGGGGCATGTAGTTGGAACATATATCCGCTTCCATTAACATCCACATTAACTGACACATATCATATATCATACTAACGTATATCCCACCGACATCATCACATCCTGTAACATATGACAAAAGGAAACAATGATCATTATTTAAAACATTCTAAAAATTAAAACAAAGTCAATTTTGACAAAGACAAAAGAATAAAAGCTAACAGCAACATAAATTGTAAAAACGAAAGTCTCAAGTGATTACTATAGGTGAACTAACCCACCCACCCTTGTTTCCACCTTTAACATAAAATATTAAAAATCCTACCAATATAAGAATATAAACATACAGATAATATTATATCAAATACATGAAGGATCTAAAAACTATTTGTTAGTGTATGCGATTAAACAACATATAGAATCAAAACACATACAGATCTAAAAATATAAATCAGAAGTTGATTTCCTGAATCGATAAAACCTTTTTAATTTCATGAATCGATATCAATATAATGATTGAATAAATCAGAAGTTGAAATAAGATGTGATTACCTGAGTCAATCGATGCTAGGTTAAATATTAAAACAATTTTCTTTATGTAATCGTCGAATGTTACTGATCGAAATCAGTAACAGTTTATACTTCACACAATTATGTTCAAATGGTTCGATGAAGGAGAACAAGGATGTAAATTGAATGTGATATATTAGACGTGTGTGTGGGGAGAATTTTAGGGTTCTTTTGTTGTAACATTCTTTGTAGGCGACATATTTGGAAGAAAACCCACCACCAAAACCAATCGATGGAACCATGAAGGATCTGATTTAGGAAAACCTTAAAATCGATCTTCAAAGCTATAATTAATCGATAAAGATCAAGTCCACAGCCAAAACAATAACGATGAAACCCACCGCCAAAACCAATAAGGATGAAACTACGAAAGATATGATTTAGGGAAACCCTAAATCGATGGTGAAAGATTGCAGGAATTAAACCCATGGCCAAAACCAATCTGTTTGTGTAAACAAAAAAGCCGATCTCCCGTTTTTTCAGTGGCGTAATTTTTATGGTGTGTAAGGATAGTTTTGTAATCAAAAAATTCAAGGTTAGGATTATGAGGTCATAAGTAAGATTAGGAAAAAATTAAGGGTGTAGATCATTGATGATTAATTTAATGGATGGCTAAGATTAGTTTAGGCTTTTTAAAATGACCTATTTTAGCTTTTGTTATTATATATAGAATAGATTACATTAGGGATTATCTATTTTGTAATATACTTAGACTGCTCTCAACGGGACCGTCATTGGCCCGTCGTACATGCCGCCGTTCAACGACGTCGTTGCTAGTGCCCGCGGTTGCCTCCGCCGATGGTGCACCGTGGTTGATTATGCTATGGTTTGACAGATTGCATCACGCTAAAAAATTGATTTTTAGAATTAATAAACAGATGAAGGATTAGAAAATTTAAGGATAAAGAAGATTACAGATGAAGGATTGGGAATTTAGGGAATGAAAATTCAGGGCTTGTGGAGAAGAAGAAGGGATATTTTACGGAGTATATATACGAACGATGGTGTATATATAAATATAAATAATAATAATAATAATAATAATAATAATAATAATAATAATAATAATAATAATAATAATAATAATAATAATAATAATTAATGATAATCATAATAGAAATAGAAATAGAAATAATAATAATAATAAATTATTAATAAATAATATTAATAAATAAATAAATAAATAAGATTAGATAAAAATATGTAAATAATAAATTTAAATTTGTATTTTTTAATTATGTATTATTTTTTAATTTTAATTGGAGCGTTTTAAATAAATAGGATTAAAAAAATAGCCGTTGGAATAAAAAAAATAATTTAAACATACAAATATAATATAATAATAATAATAATAATACTAATAATAATAATAATAATAATAATAATAATAATAATAATAATAATAATAATAATAATAATAATAATAATAATAATAATAATAATAATAATAATAATATTGGAAGTAGGTCAATGTGGTTGGTGTGATGGTTGTTAGTGAATGTGGTTGGTAAAGTGAAAGAAAGAAGTTACTGATGTGATGCTGAGATGACACCAATATAATTGTATAACATGTGTCATGGTTGAGAGTAGTCTTATATTAAAAATAAACATGCCCATGATCAACCTTTCTAATTATTATGTATTTTCTAACGCCCTCTTTGTTCCTTCCTCCAGGAAACATTGCACCTCACATTCTTACCTCCCCCCGTTATGTCTTATAAAGATTCTTTATTTTCTTTTCATTTTTTAAACCATTTAAAATTTTAAGTTTAATGATACGTAACATGGAGTACTTTGTACTACTAAGGAGCATGTATTACTTTCTACTTTTTATTTTCTTTAAAAAAAAACATAAATGGATATTTTAAAATTATCATTCATGATATCATAACCATGTTTCAAAGAATGTAAAGTGACTTACATATAAGGACAAAATTGAAATGGCAAATGGCTCAAAAATGTAACATAAGTTTACCAATTTGACAATTAAGGTAACCCCTAATTTTTCTAAATCTAAAAAGGATTTCAATTTTAGTTTGTTTAAGAAAAGAATTACGTGTTCAACAATTTTAAAATTGGGGTAATCTTCGTCAAATACATTAACGATCGTTAGTCAAAAATACACGATTAGTCCCTGAAGTTTGTTAAAAAATTACACCACTCATCCTCTTCGTCACCATCTTCATCTTTACCACCATCATATACATCCTCACTGCCATTGTCTTCATCATCATCGTCGGAAACCACCACCATCGAACATAAATCCATCTTAAATAGTTCTTCATTTTGTGCAGAATCCGACGAAGAACAGTGGTGCCAGGAGGTGGTTCACAGCGGTCTTCAACAAAAACACCTCAAATCATAACAAAATCCACCAAATGATACAGCTTTGCGTTTGATCATTCTAAACATAAACTCATTTTCGGATTTGACAGTAACACAACAAAATTCGAAAACACTTCAATTTCAGATTTGTTTTTTCGAAATGATATAGAATGCAAACGGGGAAAATAAAAATGTAGAAGTGTTCATAATCTCATCTTGAAACTCTCTGCAAAATCTCGGATCTTAACTCTCAATATCGAGTTCGAATTTCGAAGTCAAAGGTTTGTGATAAAAGTCATCTGAATTTCCATTGTTCAAATTCGATTCCAGTTTGATGTTTATGGTTAAGATGAAGATCGACAAATGTTAGGAGGATGATTTGAAGCACTTTTTATGAAAGAATCATTAGCTAACAAGCTCTAAATCGCAAAGTCAGTGTTTCAAGTTCATCTTCATCTTCGTGAAAGCTCCTGCTATTGTTCTTTGATATGTGGTGGTGGCGGTGGTTGTGGTGGTGGTGGTGGTTTCCGATAATGATGATGAAGATGGTGGCGGTGATGGTGCAGATGGTGGCGGTGAAGAGAAGATGGTGATGTAGATGATGAAAAGGAGTATGGGTGAAATTTTTAAGAAACTTCAGGGACCGACTTGTATTTTTGACTAATGATCGTTAATGAATTTGACTAAGATTATCCCAAATTTAAAATTTTTGAACACGTAATCCTTTTCTTGAGCAAATTAAAAATTGAAATCTTTTTTGGGCTTACACAAATTGTGAGTTACCTTGATTGTCAATTGAATAACTTATGTTGTCTTTTTGGGCCATTTGCCCAAATTAAAATATAGCACACCTATTTCAAATACAATTAAATTTCTCACAACACTCTTCTTGAGAGGAATAAAGTAAATAAATAATAATTAATAATAAACTTCAAAGTGTTGGTGTATTGTTGATGAAATGATTTTTAATAAAAGAGGTTATGGGTTCTTTCACCGAGAGCTGCAAAATATTTTCTTTGAGGTTATCCGCCTATTTCATGAGCTTCGAAGGTCTCGGACGTTTTGCCTTTGGGCCTCACTCGAGGAGATTTTACACAAGCGATGCCCAAATGGATTCTTCATGGGATTTCATCCAGAGGGGTGGTAAGATTGTATTGGTTCGTCTCAAGAAATGATCGGATCAGTGGGTTTCAACATTGAATTTGAACTCTCGTCAGTGACTCTAACTGACATTTAAAAAATATTTTTTCAACAAGAATGGATTTCTAAAGTCAACCAAAATGGCAAGTTTAGATTTTTTTTTTTCGACGAACCATTTCAATCTATATAGTCATATAAAGCTCTAAAATGATGATGTTATCATTAAGCTAATTACCGTTTAATTTTCATAATAATGATGTCATAATTATATATTAATTTGATTAAAAAAATAATACGAAATCTTTTATAAAAGTAAATACTAATCTCTCCTAAATTGTAATTTTAATTTTCTAACAAAATTTAAAAGGTATTTATTATTATTAATAATTATTATTATTATTAAAAATATAAATACTCAACTTTGAGCGAACTTTATTATTATTATTTTCTTTTAATATAATAATTATAATTATTATATTATTAATATTCAAATATAGATTCTTTTTACGAAATTAATTACGTTACATATGTATGCAAAAATACATGTCTCTATATATTTGTAAAAACAACGACAAGTTTCTTAATCAAAAGGGTCATTAAAATAAATGACTTTAGCATTTACATTCACTTAATACCTAAACATGTCATTAAATTATTTCGCTTAAATAAACCCGTGATTTCACTGATCATTTCATTAATTTTAATATATTTCTCTTTTTATTCAACTTTTGACTCAATGGAGTTTGATTCAAAAGTCATTATGTTACAGTAGATACATATATTGGTAACTATATTGTATGCCTATATATGAGAGTGGCTGTGATAGATTGGTTTAGACGATCAACACTATTCACAACATTTCTTTTTTGTTCTTTGTTGTTGTGCTAACGTAATAATAACATTTGAAATTCTTTTAAGAGATTTCTTATTATTGATTTCTTTTTTTAGTTAACTTGAGCATGACGTTATTAATATTCTTTTAATGATTTTCTTTATTTATTTATTTTTTGGTACAGATGTAACCATCTATAGTGTCATATAAATTTCTAAAATAATGATGTCATAAATAAAGATAATTTACACTTAAAAAAATAAATTAAAAATTTCTAAACCTCTCATGATGATGTCATTAAAATAATTAATTATTTTTAATAAAAATATTAACATGTTAATCGTATATTATATGAAGCATTATGTACAACTTTATGATAAAATACCCTCATGACTATATGTACAATATTTGAAGCATTATGTACAACCTTATGACAAAACACTCTAATGACCATATGTACAATATTTGAAACATTATGTACAGTGACGGAAATTGAACCCGACCACAGATGGGGCGGGTGCAAAAACTTATTAAAATTTTTATTGATAGGTGGGGCAAACGCCAAAAAAAGTTATTTTGTAGTAAAAAAAAATAGTGTAAATTTTTTTTTTTTATTCAGCTGGGCCGGGTGCCCCGCCCTGTCCTACATATAATTCGCCCTGATTATGTACAACCTTATTATAAAAGACCCCCATGACCATATGCACAAATTTCAAAACAAATTGTACAATCTTTTACAAAACACCCCCATGAACACATGTAAAAACTTTCAGGCATATTGTACAACCTTCATATAATATTTGTATTTTAGTTTTTTTTTTTAAAATAAAGATACATTTGTTATTCCTAATAATTATTATTAAAAATATAAATACTCAATTTTAGAGCAAACTTTATTATTATTATTATTATTCAAATATGAGTTCTCTTTACGAGATTAATTATGTTACATATGTATGCGAAAATACATGTCTCAATAAAATGTTGTAATGTAGCTTTTATGACAAGAAAAATAATAATTGTGATGAAAATTAAAAGAAAGTGATGAGAGAATAAATGTAGTTCATTTGTTCTGACCAAGTTAAGTATATTAATATATTTGTAAAAACAACGACAAATTTTTTAGTCAGAATATGTCATTCTACGGATCATTAAACTAAATGACTTTAGCATTTACGATCACTTAATAACTAATACGGAGTACATATTATTAAACTGTTTCGTTTAAACAAACCTGTGATTCCACGGGTCATTTCACTATCATAAATACTCCCTCCGTCCCATATTTATTGTCCAGTATTCCTTTTTCAGATGTCCTAAATTAATTGTCTACTTCCGTAAATGGAAAAAAAATAATGTGATAATTTTTTTTTGTGGCCATACTTTATACATGTAAGACAAAACAATATGTAAAAAGTAAGGAGTAAAACTGAAAAGTTAGTAGAAAAGTACATGTGTCAAGTACTTTTTCTTAAAATGTGTGTTTTTTGTCTGGAGACAATAGATTTGGAACGGAGAGAGTAGTATTTATCTCTATTTTAATTTTAAACTACTTTGTCATTATTCTATTTTGTAACATATAAAAAAAATATTTTTTTCATTATAGACTTCACATTTGTGTGTATCATATTTTTTTCATTATAGACTTCACAATTGTCAAGTTGTTGGCCGATACTCAACATAAAAACTTATTTTTAAAATATGAATATAAGTAGAAACTTTCTTTTATTATGTTTTTATTTATATAATTTTACATTAAAAGTTTGTTATTTTTTATTGAATTGTAAAAGTTTTAACATTCACTTTTTGGTTTCGTGTTTCAAATTTTGGTTTGACGTTTGAGTTTCAGTTTTGTGTTTCAGTATGCAGATTTTATATTTCTATTTCAGTTTTCATTTTTCGTGTCTCATGTTTCAATTTTCAATGATGTGTTTCGGTTTCACGATTTTGTTTATAGCTTCAAGGTTTAACTTTCAGTTTCGAGTTTCAATTTCAGTTTGTGTTTAGTTTTCGATTTGGTATTTTTACGTTTTAGTATTATGTATCACGTTTCAATTTTTATATTTGTGGTACAGTTTTCATTTTTGCGTTTTAGTTTTCATTTTCGCGTTCCAATTCTCAAATTAAGTTTTGTGTGTCTGTTTCGAGTTTTTGTTTCCAGTTTGGTGTTTCAGCTTTCGGTTTCGTGTTTCACAATTTAGTTTTGCTTTTCAATTTTATTTTCATGTTTCACATTTCAATATTCAGTTTCGTGTATCTGTTTTGTATTTCTGTTTTCAGTTTCAAAATTTTCAAAATTTTCAAAATCTTTGATGAAATTTACACACATCTTTATTTCATAAACTTTGAGTTGGCCTCCTAACTTTTTATTATTTGCACAAAATTATTTTAGCACTAATGTACTTTTTGTGTCAAAAAATATAATAATACGAGACCTTTCAAAGATTTTAATTCTACCATTTTCATGACGTCTCACACTTTTTTCTGTTATTCTTTTAACATACTTATTGGTCGAAGGTCCATTCAAAAGAAATATCTCTATCCATTGAACATTGAGACGGAGAACCTCTTTACTTTTGGGGTGTTTCACTCTGTGTGGAGAAATGATTTTTCTTTATTTGAGAGTAAGGGACGGATGGAATACAACTGTAACACCCTGATTTTTTTATCACAGCGGAAGTACATATAATTACCGAAATAATCCTTAGTTAATGTTTACAAACCATAGTTAAGAAACCAACTTAGTTATCATCTATTACAGCTTTTCAAAACGACGGTGTTACGTAAATATAGTACCATATAAGAAAACATCAGAGTTAAGCTCATAGTCAAACATGTCTTCTAACCCGTCCCCAACACCCGTCCTAATCAGCAGTACCTAAACCTGCAAGGGTGGAAATGTGGGTGATTATCACAACTGCTAAGTGAATGGATACTATCTAACAGACCAAGCATAAGCAACTGAACATGCAAGGGTCACAGATATGCTAAAGTCCTGAACTAGCATATAACAACAACTGACAATATGAGGATCGGCAGCTTGTACGAGCACACGACTTAGCTGATCAGGCTACAGTCTATCGATAGTCCGCTTTACTGAATCCACTGCATAACCATCCAGACGCAACACATGCGTCCTTCTATGCTATACTGAACAATCAGTAACATCATGACCCGACCAGGCAACCACAGTTGACCTCACACAAACCCAACCTTTCCGCCTCGGTGGGTTCCCAACCTTGCAGCCTCGGTTGGTGTCTAACTAACAGTACGCTCATAAGATCACAGATAATCAGTCATGCAATCGTCCTAACTATCATGGAAATATGTAACTACACATGGTATTTGATAAGGCTAAAAAGGAACATATATTTCATAGCATTATTCCCCAAGAAAGACAAGATTTTAGTTGCAATTGTTCCATTTTCAAGTAATAATCGGTTATATTAAATAAGTGCGAAGACAAAAGGCGAAAACGAAGATTTGAAGACGCAAAGGTCCAAAAAGCTCAAAAGTACAAGATACAATCAAAAAGGTTCAAATTATTGATGAAGAACGTCTAAAAATGACAAGAGTACAAGTTACAAAACGCAAAGTACAAGATATTAAATTGTACGAAAGGACGTTCGAAAATCCGGAACCGAGGCATGAACCAACTTTCAGCGCTCGACGCAACGGTGTAAAAATTACGAGTCAACTATGCACAAGAATAAAATATAATATTTAAATAATTCATAATAAGAATAATATTAAATAATAAAAAGTTGTTAATTGAGCATAGTTCAGGGGTCGTAAATGAAAATTTGAATTCTAATTTTCCTATAAAAGGAACGATGTATTACGATGAAGGGGAGAACTTTTTTTCCGATCTTTTTTTTCTTCTTCTATCTTTTTCTTATTTTTCTATCTATCAAATATCAATATCTATATTTATAATTCTCTATCATAATGTTAATGTAATCAGATATAACAATAATCTTAATTTTAATTTTAAATTATGATAATAATAAGATTTATGATAGAGATCGTTTGAGTGTGTAAGTCGAAATTCTGTCCGTGTAACGCTACGCTATTTTTAATCATTGTAAGTTATGTTCAACCTTTTTACATTAATGTCTCGTAGCTAAGTCGTTATTATGCTTATTTAAAATGAAGTACTCATGATGTTGGGCTAATTACTAAAATTGGGTAATTGGGCTTTGTACCATAATTGGGGTTTGAACAAAAGAACGACACTTGTGGAAATTGAACTATGGGCTATTAATAGATGGGGGGTATTGTCTAATTGAGTGACAACTCATTGGAGTCTGTCGAACCTATCTTCAAATTAATTATCCTAATAATTAATAATGATTATGGTTGTCCTATTTAGTGACGTTCATATGGAATCTGTTATAATCATTTAATTAATCAATTGGGTTGGGTAATTGATTATTCATTCTGATCAAGTGGATGAATTAATATTCATAAATTAATTAAAACAGGGGTGGATTACATACAGTGATAACTGGTGTAATTATTGACAGAAGTGATAACTGCGTCACAGTTTAAATCCTTAATTAGTTGGAATATTTGACTTCGGGTATAAGGGTAATTTGACGAGGATACTCGCACTTTATATTTATGACCGATGGACTATTATGGACAAAAATCAGATAGACGTATCAAATAAACCAGGACAAAGGACAATTAACCCATGGTAATAAATTAAAATCAACACGTCAAACATCATGATTACGGAAGTTTAAATAAGCATAATTCTTTTATTATATTTCTCATCGTATCTTTATTTACTGTCATTTTATTACTCGCAATTTTATTTACTGTCATTTTATTTATTGTCATTATTTTACGCACTTTAATTATCGTCATTTATCTTTGCGCTTAAAATATAGAATCGACAAACCGGTCATTAAACGGTAAAACCCCCCTTTTATAATAATATTACTACTTATATAATTATATATATTTTGTATAAATATAGTTAAAAATATAGTAAGTATCACCAGCTCCCTGTGGAACGAACCGGACTTACTAAAAACTACACTACTCTACGATTAGGTACACTGCCTATAGTGTTGTAGCAAGGTTTAGGTATATCCCACTCCGTAAATTAATAAAACTTGTGTCATATTTTGTAGTATTTTGTATTAAAAATAATACTATTTCTTACCCTCACGCTACATCATCAAGTTTTTGGCGCCGCTGCCGGGGAACGCTAAAACGCTATATTTTTAATTATAATAATATTGAAATAAAATATAATAATATAATAATATTGAAATAGAATATAATAATATAAAAATATTTAAGAATCAAAAGTTTACGTAAATTTTAAAAACAAAAGTCGTATTTATTAAATACTTCAGGGGTATATTATGTAACTTATAATTAATAATTGCTATCATGTCGCTTTCATGTAAATAGTAAATTAATTAATTTATTTTCATTTACTATTCATGAATAGTAAATGAATTAAAAAAAAAAGTTTTAAAAAAAAAATTATAATTATAAAAAAATTATTAATTTGTAAAAAAAAAAATCGTTTTTTAAAAATAAAAAAAAAAAAAAAATCGTTTTTAAAAAAAAAAAAAAAAAAAAAAAAAAAAATTTTGTAAAAAAAAAAAAAAAAAAAAAATCGTTTTTAAAAAAAAAAAAAAAAAAAAAAAAAAAAAAAAAAAAAAACGTAAAAAAAAAAAAAAAAACGTAAAGAAAAAAAAAAAAAAAAATTATTAAAAAAAAAATATATATATTTTTAAAATTTTGTCTATAAAAAAAAAATGTTTTTTTAGTTTTATTACCTTTAGATTTTTAGGCTATAGTCGCAACTTTTAGTATTAAGTTTAGTTTTGCCATAGTTATTTTTACTTCTAGAATTTTTAGGCTTTGCCGTAAAATCCCTTAAGTGCTTATTCCTTAGACTAAGTTTTAGATGCTTTAGAATTTTGCGACGCCATTTTTCGTGCTACTTTCTTATTTTTATTTTTCGACGCCTATTTTTCGACCTTTTATTTTTCGACATTTTTCGACGCGCAATCTTTTTCTCTCTTATTTCTCGCCATTCTAGTTTTTAGGACTTAGAATTTTTTCTACTTCTTCTCTAAATTTCTTAAAATTACGAAAATTTATTTTAAGTGGTTAAATTGATAGACATCAAAATTTTCTGGTTCGTAGTAATAGTTGGATTTGTACGTGGACCGGGTTATTGGAGCCAAACAGTCCTCAATTATATTGAGACCAAACGAATCCTGCCCCTCTGCTGCATCTTTTGGCTATTCGAAACGTGGGCAAAATCAGAAAAGTCTATTAATTGGATAACTTATTATAATTTTTCTTTCCTTTTTAAAACTAATAGGATATTCAGTGAATGCACCGAGCAAGACGTTCACCACCTTTTGTACGTTCACCACCTGTAACTCGATCAAGACATCGTTTAACAAATATAGCTGCCGTTGATTTTTCTTTAGACTCGTCATCAAGTCGACCGAGTACTTCAACTCAAATTTCCGATAATCCAGTTTTTGAAACCAATATCACAATTGAGAATCCGGAGAATACTCAGGGACAATTCCGAGACCCTGATCCATTAAACATTCCTCCGGAACCACCAATCATTCAAACAGAGATTGTTGAGGAAGAAACCATTAAATCAGAAACCTCTAGTGATTCGGATACAACACTTCCTATCATGGAAAATCTAGAACCTCTAAGTATGGAAGATCGAATGAGAGCTACACGCACGGGCCAAGGTCATGCCATTATTAAACCAGAAGTTAATGCTCCAAATTATGAAATCAAAGGACAAATTCTACACATGGTAACTAATCAGTGCCAATATAGTGGTACGCCGAATGAAGACCCAAACGAACATCTTCGTACCTTTAATAGAATTTGTACACTATTCAAAATCCGAGAAGTGGAAGATGAACAGATATATCTCATGTTGTTTCCCTGGACTTTAAAGGGAGAAGCCAAAGATTGGTTAGAATCGTTACCTGAAGGGGCGATTGACACATGGGATGTTTTAGTTGAAAAATTTCTTAAACAATTCTTTCCGGCATCTAAAGCCGTGAGACTTCAAGGAGAAATTGTTACGTTCGCGCAAAATCCAAATGAAACATTATATGAGGCGTGGACAAGATTCGGAAGGATGTTGAGAGGATGTCCTCAACACGGATTAGATACTTTTCAAATAGTACAAATCTTCTATAAAGGCGTAGACATCGCCACACGAAAAGACATCGACATAACCGCTGGTGGATCCATTATGAAGAAAACCGCAACTGAAGCCTACAAAATTATTGATAACACAGCCTCCCACTCGCATGAGTGGCACCAAGAAAAAGATATTTTTCGTTCATCTAAAGCGGCTAGAGCCGATTCTAGCCATGACTTTGATTCCGTTTCCGCAAAAATAGATGCTTTCGAAAGACGAATGGAAAAGATGAATAAAGATATTCACGCAATACGAATCAGTTGTGAGCAATGCGGTGGACCACACTTAATGAAAGACTGTCACATTGAACAAACGATGGAACAACGTGAGAATGTTGTCTACATGAACCAAAGGCTGGAAAATAGTTATCAGAATAATTATCAACCGCCAAGGCCAAACTTCAATCGAAATCAAAACATTCTTTACAATCCAAAAGGACCCGACAATAACTCGTATAACCAACAAGGTCCGAATAACCAACCAACTCAAAACAACACTTTCAATCAACAAAGACCTGGCTTGTATAAACCACCACAACAAACCGACGAGAAGAAGTCAAATCTGGAAGAAGTGGTATTTAAGCTAGTTGAATCTCAAACACAATTTATTGAAACTCAAACCCAAACGAACGAGAGGTTTGATCAGTCATTAAGAACTCAACAAGCTTCCATTTTGAATCTAGAAAAACAAGTAGGTACTCTTGTTAGATTGATGAGTGAAAGGGAACAAGGAAAGCTACCGAGTAATAATGAAGTAAATCCTCGGAATGAAAATGTTAACATGATATCAACAAATTCTGAAAAACCAATACCAGAAGATGGGAAAGTTTTAGATGTAAGTAACAATGAAGAAGTTACACCACCACCACCACCCGAGTATGTAAAGCCAGTGGTGGCACCATACAGACCACCCATCCCGTTTTCAAGAAAAGGAGTTGAGTATGAGCAAGTAATAGGTAATAAAGTTTGTGATACCTCTGGAAAGAAGAAGAAGAAGAAGAATAAAAAAGTGCAAGAAACAAAAACAGTAGAAGTAAACCCGGTGAAGACAGTTCCACCAAATCCTCCACCTAGGGTAGGTGATCCGGGTGAATTTATTGTTCCTTGTCTACTTAGTGATTGTGTCATGTATGATGCACTAGCAGATTTAGGTTCAAGTGTGAGTGTTATGCCTCTTTCATTATATAAGAGATTAGGTGTAGGTGAGTTAACTCCAACGGATATGAGTGTTCGACTCTTTGATCAAACCATTAAGCACCCAGTTGGAATTGCTGACAACCTACCCGTTCAAGTAGGCAATTTAACCTTTCTAGTCGAATTTATTGTCATTGACATAGAAGAGGACCCAAACGTTCCTCTAATTTTAGGTCGACCATTCTTTGCATCCACCGGGGCGTTATTTGATGTAGGAAATGGAAGAATGACACTTAAAAGTGGTAACAAATCAATCACCTTTATGATTCGAAAGTCTAAATCTCCACCAACTAAAACCGTTGAACCAGTAAAAACGATTGGTAATAACCATGTTGTTTTACCAACTCCAACGGTAGTGCTTAGCAATAATAAAACGCCTAAGTGTGGGGAAAATGAAGTAAAATCTAATGATGACTTGATAATAAAGAACCCCGTTGTTGATACGAAATTAAATGACCCCGTTATTAACAGTTCAATGAAGAAACTTTTTAAACGGGCTATCGATGCTAGAAGTAAGGGGAACTTTAAGTTATGTAACCGGTTAGTATCCAATCTGTCGCCTAAAGAAAAGGCGAAACTAGTTGAATTTTGGGATATTACGGAAGAAGCCGGGCACTGGCTTAAAGAAAAAGTCACAGATAGGCAAGTTGATTATGGACCAAGAGAAATTGACAATGAAGTTAATCACAATTTCAACACCACAGCTACCTAAGTGTGAGGAGATTCGAATGTTCTAAAAAGATAATGCTGTCTAAAGTTATTTGTTCTGTTCTCGTGTAGTTCCGAGAATGGAATCCGATTGGTCTTTTCCGCTAGCAGACACTAAAGAACTAGTTTTCTCCCCCCATTCTGAATTTTTGTTTTTTTTTAGGTTTTATATGAAATTAATATGCTTTTAAGTTTTGTGTGATATTTAAAAACAAAATTTACTTTATTTCATTAAGTTGAAAAAAAAAAAAAAAAAAAAAAATGATTTATAAAATTCGTCGTAAGTTGAAGACTAGGTCATAGAGCCGAAATTACTTTACCCGAGGGCGGGGCGACAAATTTTGTTATCATTATTTTTAATTTTATTGATTTAAAGTATGCCAAAAATATTATACTTTATAAATTTTTGAAAAGTGGGGTTATAAACCAAACTTCAAAAATATATATACATATATATATGTTTGTATTTTATCTTATGTACAAAACAGAGTAAAACAATGCACTTTCAAAGACTGTCATTAAAGTTAAGCAAAAGGTACTAATTTTGACGACAAGATGCAAAACAACAAATGTGATATAATAAATGAAGGAATGAACGATGAGGCGCGCCATCTATCATTCGACGAGCTTTGTAATTACAAACTGGGTATTTTTAATCACTTTTCTACACTAATCACCCTCATGAATTAATAATTATAGTCTGATTTCATGCAAATGAGGGCATTGCATGATCTCAAGTGTGGGGAAGGGTTATAAATTCTCTCGGGTTTATACTTGGCTTATTTTCTAAATATTATGAAAATTTTAAAATTTTTTAACTAAATGAATTCAAAATCATGTTTATACATATTTATGAACGATAAAACTAGGTGTTAATGCCGAAATTATCGTTACCTCGGAAAGGACATAAATTGAGAAACAACCTAAAATGCTTGAATTCATTTAAAATGGAATAAAGGAGAATAAAAAGGCAAAGAAAGAAACTAAGTGTGGGGAGAATGTACCAAGTTATTCAATTAAAAATTATCTATCACATATCTTTGTACAAGATTATTGCAGGTACTTTTGTTTTGGATGATACTAATCAGTTTTACC
Organism: Rutidosis leptorrhynchoides; assembly: GCF_046630445.1. NCBI lineage: Eukaryota > Viridiplantae > Streptophyta > Magnoliopsida > Asterales > Asteraceae > Rutidosis > Rutidosis leptorrhynchoides. The sequence continues at coordinate 480,725,162 of NC_092336.1, forward strand.
CGGTTTACTGTAATATATTTGAAAGAAAGATGGATCTACACGATGAATCAATTCCATCATTAAAAGGAAGTAAAGTCTTCCGAAAAAGACACGCGCTTCTTGATTTAGGTCAAGAAGTTGTCGTCCAGACCAGCTGTAGGTTGACGAAAAATCTAGAAAAGTCATCTCTAAAATCAGCAGGAAATCCACGGACCTCAGCATCAAACAGGGTCGCCAAGTGGTCAGATTTATCCTAACCATGAGAAGGATTTATCTCGTACAATGGGGAGGCACCGTGCAAATTAGCTTGATAAGACTAATGAATCAGATCCCCAGAAAAGGATAATCTCCTTAAAGATTAAAAATCAGCTTTTAAGACTGATAATACTCAATCCTAGAGATTGACCTTAAAGATTGAGAATTCAAACTCATGGAATTCAATGATATCTAAACTCGAGCTTGAACGAGAAAATATTTTGATCAAAAATACAAACCGATTTGTTTTCTGAAAAACCATTTTCAATGCGTTCATTACCATTGAACGTAAAATCCTAAGAAATTCACCTGGAATTCATTAGGTCACCTGAACCAAATCAGGTGTCAACCGTAAGAACGGTGGTTGCATAGCATGGTCGGAGACAGGACCTTGTGCCAGACCGAAAAATTATAGGATGATCTTTACTATCGCTCCTACCAAGGATAGTTCTAGCATCCGACACGTTAAAAGACCATAACCAAAAGCATGTCATTAGACATTGCCTTAACAGTTTCTTGTTCATCGCTTTCCTTTACAACCGGACGGTAGTTTGCCGAAAGGTAATATACGGAACAAGTAAACTGGATGTGTGCTTTCCGATACCGGGATAGCAGTGGATTACACGAACCTAAATGTTTTTAGCCAAAATATTGATCCACAAATATATTTTGCAACACCGATGGTGGGTCAAATCAGAAAACTTGTCTAGGGTAAAATCTAGCTTGAATTTTTAAAAGATCAAATGTTTTCATAAAGATCCAATTTCCTAAAGGATCTACATTTTTATAGTCATGTGGGACTGTAAACCGCCTTTCAAATGTGCACTTTGCTTTGGAAACCGAAAGTAAATCGGCTATTTGATTGCAAGTGTCGTTGACCTAAACCCAAGGCAACTGTGGATGACACACCCACCTTTAACCATGGTTCTATTGTTAATATCATTGTTTATACCGCTCTATCAAAATCACTGATGTACAAAGTGTGAAGAATAAAGAAGTGATTCGTGTGATGTATTATATTATTTCAAGACTGTATTGCTTGAGGACAAGCAACGCTCAAGTGTGGGGATATTGATAAGGCTAAAAAGGAACATATATTTCATAGCATTATTCCCCAAGAAAGACAAGATTTTAGTTGCAATTGTTCCATTTTCAAGTAATAATCGGTTATATTAAATAAGTGCGAAGACAAAAGGCGAAAACGAAGATTTGAAGACGCAAAGGTCCAAAAAGCTCAAAAGTACAAGATACAATCAAAAAGGTTCAAATTATTGATGAAGAACGTCTAAAAATGACAAGAGTACAAGTTACAAAACGCAAAGTACAAGATATTAAATTGTACGAAAGGACGTTCGAAAATCCGGAACCGAGGCATGAACCAACTTTCAGCGCTCGACGCAACGGTGTAAAAATTACGAGTCAACTATGCACAAGAATAAAATATAATATTTAAATAATTCATAATAAGAATAATATTAAATAATAAAAAGTTGTTAATTGAGCATAGTTCAGGGGTCGTAAATGAAAATTTGAATTCTAATTTTCCTATAAAAGGAACGATGTATTACGATGAAGGGGAGAACTTTTTTTCCGATCTTTTTTTTCTTCTTCTATCTTTTTCTTATTTTTCTATCTATCAAATATCAATATCTATATTTATAATTCTCTATCATAATGTTAATGTAATCAGATATAACAATAATCTTAATTTTAATTTTAAATTATGATAATAATAAGATTTATGATAGAGATCGTTTGAGTGTGTAAGTCGAAATTCTGTCCGTGTAACGCTACGCTATTTTTAATCATTGTAAGTTATGTTCAACCTTTTTACATTAATGTCTCGTAGCTAAGTCGTTATTATGCTTATTTAAAATGAAGTACTCATGATGTTGGGCTAATTACTAAAATTGGGTAATTGGGCTTTGTACCATAATTGGGGTTTGAACAAAAGAACGACACTTGTGGAAATTGAACTATGGGCTATTAATAGATGGGGGGTATTGTCTAATTGAGTGACAACTCATTGGAGTCTGTCGAACCTATCTTCAAATTAATTATCCTAATAATTAATAATGATTATGGTTGTCCTATTTAGTGACGTTCATATGGAATCTGTTATAATCATTTAATTAATCAATTGGGTTGGGTAATTGATTATTCATTCTGATCAAGTGGATGAATTAATATTCATAAATTAATTAAAACAGGGGTGGATTACATACAGTGATAACTGGTGTAATTATTGACAGAAGTGATAACTGCGTCACAGTTTAAATCCTTAATTAGTTGGAATATTTGACTTCGGGTATAAGGGTAATTTGACGAGGATACTCGCACTTTATATTTATGACCGATGGACTATTATGGACAAAAATCAGATAGACGTATCAAATAAACCAGGACAAAGGACAATTAACCCATGGTAATAAATTAAAATCAACACGTCAAACATCATGATTACGGAAGTTTAAATAAGCATAATTCTTTTATTATATTTCTCATCGTATCTTTATTTACTGTCATTTTATTACTCGCAATTTTATTTACTGTCATTTTATTTATTGTCATTATTTTACGCACTTTAATTATCGTCATTTATCTTTGCGCTTAAAATATAGAATCGACAAACCGGTCATTAAACGGTAAAACCCCCCTTTTATAATAATATTACTACTTATATAATTATATATATTTTGTATAAATATAGTTAAAAATATAGTAAGTATCACCAGCTCCCTGTGGAACGAACCGGACTTACTAAAAACTACACTACTCTACGATTAGGTACACTGCCTATAGTGTTGTAGCAAGGTTTAGGTATATCCCACTCCGTAAATTAATAAAACTTGTGTCATATTTTGTAGTATTTTGTATTAAAAATAATACTATTTCTTACCCTCACGCTACATCATCAGTATTCATATAGAGTATAAACATAATAATAAAGAGTCTGAACAAGTAGCGTGTTAGCTACTTAATACTCTATCCGGAGATAGACCCACTCACCGAATACCAGCAACTAGCTCAGATAATCTATCACTGAGCTGCCTCCTTATCCTTATCACATCTAAGCCCGATCTGAGGATGTTACAAATCTACCCCCTTTACGAAGATTCTGTCCTCAGAATCTGGTCATGGTCAAACAGACGTAGATAACGAGCCTTCATCAGCTCTTCGGTCTCCCACGTAAGGTTCGATCCTAAACTATGGTTCCACTCAACAAGCACCATATGGATCTCCTTATCTGTTAACTTTGTCACCTTTCTATCGACAATCCTAACCGGTTCTTCAACTAACTTTTGATTTAAGTCAACCCTCAAATCGCTTAACGGAACCATTTGCGTCTCATCATCAACCTTACATTTTCTAAGATAACATACGTTAAAAGTGTTGTGTATCCCTGCCAACTCTACTGGAAGCTCTACACAACAGTCTGGTCGTTAACCCTTTGAATAATCTTGAACGGCCCAATGTACCTCGGAGCTAACTTACCTCGCTTACCAAACCTGATAACTCCCTTCCATGGTGAAACTTTCAAGTAAACACGATCACCCACCTCAAAGTTTACTGGACGTCTACGTGGATCGGCATTCATTTTCTGTCTGTCACGTGCCGCTTTCAACTTTTCACGTGCTATCACTACTTTTTCTGCTGTTATCTGAACTATTTCTGGATCTGCAAACTGTTTCTCACCAGCTTCTAACCAACAAGTCAGCGTTCTGCATTTGCGACCATAAAGCATCTCATAAGGCAGCATACCAATACTCGAATGATAAGTATTATTATAACCGAACTCGATCGAAGGTAGATGTATATCCCACAGACCACCGTACTCTAACACGCATGACCTAAGCATATCCTCTAGTGTCTGTATTGTACGTTCACTCTGACCGTCAGTCTGTGGATGATACGATGTACTCAGATTTACCCTTGTTCCCAAACTTTTCTGCAAACTGTTCCAGAAGATAGACACAAATCTAGAATCCCTGTCGAATACGATAGACAACAAAACCCCATGTCGACTAAATATTTCTTTTAAGTACACCTCTGCCAAAATACTCAACGAGACTGTCTCTTTTGTTGCTAGAAAGTGAACACTCTTTGTCAGTCGATCCATAATTACCCAAATCATATCATTACCTCTCTAAGATCTAGGTAATTTGGTTACAAAAAATCCATCGTAATATGATCCCATTTCCACTCTGGAATCTTCAGCTACTGTAATGAACCATAGGGTTTCTAGTGTTCGGCCTTAACCTGCGCACAAATGTGACATCTTTCTACCAATTGAGCAACATCTTTCTTCATCGTTGGCCACCAATACATCGGTTTCAAGTCGTTATACATCTTGGTACTACCCGGATGGACGATCAACCTCGATTTGTGCGCTTCATTTAAGATCAATTTCCTTAAATCTCCAAGCATAGGCACCCAAATTCGGTTCTTAAGAGTCTTAGGTCCGCAAGAATCATCAGTCAATTGGTCTTTTATTTGGTCATCAATTCAGTCTTTAAGTTCTCCTCCAATAAAGCTCGGGCTTGAAACTTGTATTATTTGTTCAATAAAGTCTGAAACTATTTCGGTTCTCATAAATTTTACAGTCTTCATAGTTTTTTACGACTTAAAGCATCGGCAACAACATTCGCTTTACCCGGATGATATTTTATTTCACAATCGTAATCTGTTATAAGCTCTATCCACAGTCTTTGTCTCATATTTAGTTTCTTCTGCGTAAAAATACACTGGAGGCTCTTATGGTCTGTACATATTACACACTTTGTACCATATAAGTAATATCTCCATAACTTCAACGCAAATACCACAGCTGCCATTTCTAAATCACGAACCGGATAGTTACGTCCATGTGTCTTTAACTGACGAGAACCGTACACACCCCAACCCGGCAATTGACGCATCACAATAAACCACGAAGTCATCTGAACCCTCTGGTAACGCTAACACTGGAGCCTGACACAACAACTGTTTCAGAGTCTGAAAGGCCTGTTCCTGTTGGTCACTCCATCGAAATGTTACATCTTTTCTGGCCAATTTGGTCAACGGACCCGCTATTTTAGAAAAGTCTTTTATAAATCGGCGATAATATCCCGCAAGACCCAAGAAACTCTTGACTTCTGTCGGCGTCTTCAGCGAATTCCAACCATTACCGCTTCTATTTTTGACAGATCTACTTTAATACCTGTCTCACAGATAACATGACCCAGAAATTGCAACTCTCGAAGCCAAAACTCACACTTCGAGAACTTAGCATATAACTGCTCTTTCTTTAACAATTCTAACACTAATTGAAGATGTGTTGCATGATCAGCCTCTGTCTTTGAATACACCAATATATCATTGATAAACACAATAACAAATTGATCTAAATACAGTTTGCAAACCCGGTTCATCAGATCCATGAAGACTGCCGGAGCATTTGTTAACCCAAATGGCAAAACTAAGAACTCGTAATGCCCATATTTCGTTCTGAACACTGTCTTCGGTATATCTAATTCTGCAACCCGAACCTGATGATACCCGGATCTAAGATCTATTTTTGAAAAGTACAACACACCCTGAAGCTGGTCAAACAAATGATCAATTCTAGACAAAGGATACTTGTTCTTAACTGTCCTCTTATTTAACTCTCGATAATCTATACAAATTCTCAGATTAGCGTCTTTCTTCTTTACAAACAACACCTAAGCACCCCACGGCGAAGAACTGGGTATTATAAACCCTATGTCTAACAATTCTTGTATCTGAGACATCATATCTCTGATTTCAGAAGGAGCTAACATATAAGGAGACTTAGCTACTGGAGTTGTTCCCGGAACCAACTCAATCTTATACTCTACTTCTCTTACCGGCGGCAACCCCGGTAACTCATCAGGAAATACTTCAGGAAATTATGATACCACCGGAATATCCGTAACGGATCTCTTCTCTATCTTAGCATCAATAACATAAGCCATAAAAGACTCACACCCCTTAAAAAGTGACTTCTTCGCCTTCATCATAGAAATCAATGGAAAACTGAACCCACCCCGTTCCCCTCGGGCCATAACTCGGGTTCCATCATTCAAACGAAAGGTTACAATCTTCTTATCACACTTAATATGGGCCTTATGTAGGCTCATCCAGTTCATCCCTAACACTATGTCAAAACTAGGGATAGGCAACACTAAACAGGACATAGCAAGCGGTCTACCATCAATTTCTATACTAGCTCCGAACACATACGTTGTAACTGAAACCGTCTTACCATCAGCTACCTCTACTCTAATAGGCTCAGGCAGCACAGTAGCAGGTAACCCTAACTTAGTACAGAAATCTATCGACATAAATGTCCTATTTGCACCCGAATCAAACAATACTCTAGCAGGTATTGAGTTGATCAAGAACATACCGGTAATGAAATCATCATTAGCAGTAGCGGCCTCAACTATCATCTGAAATGCCCTTGCTTTCGCAATCGGCGGGTTCTTCCTCTTCTGTCCACTGGAGGCTGTGGAACTTCTGAAAGATGCTGAATGCACCCCTGACCTTGCTCTGGAAATTGCCCTTTGACGCCTGACAACTAGCTGAACGGTGACCCAGCTGGTGACAACTCCAACACACATTCTCCCTGAAGGAACACCCCTAAGACTCATGACCTACCATACCACATCTCAAACATCTTCTCGTTGCCTCAGAACACTTCCCATTGCGAGAAGACTTACAATCTTTACACCATTCACTCTTTCCCGAACCAGACCATGTGCTTGCTTGATTACTTTTACCCTTTTGTCTAAACCCAAACGATTTCTTAGACCTCAATCTTGACTGACTGGTAGCTTGACTACCCTGCGGTACCACATTCCCCATATTCATACCCCTCGCTGCTCTAACATCACTTTCTACCATTCCCCATATTCATACATTCCCCATATTCATCTCTTTTCGCGTCGTCATTCTAAAGAATGCAAAACGATTAGTCCGCGAACGTATAAAACCACACGCACAACACCACCCCATCTTGCTAAACACTCGTTGTACATCACTTGTTAGACACGATTTGCACCCGTAATAAGGTTTGAAAGTCCTTATTACTCACACACGCCGTATCAACTTGTTAGTACAACGACCGCCTCGCTCGATGATATAACCAATACCAACAAAAAGCTTACGCGATATAAACACACGCAAGAAATAATATCACAACACAAGCCACAATCCTAGTTAGTTCACCTACACACTAAGGCACTAACCAAGTTCCCATTCCGACCCGTTCACCTATAAGTCCCGCAACGAATAAGCACACACAAAAGTCTAAGTCTAGGCACCTATCTCAAGTCGCCTAAATCCTTTAGACCATGCTCTGATACCACTTGTAACGACCCAACCCGTCGTATTCCGGCCCATAAAATATTTATTTCCTTTAAATTACATTAATATTATTAACATTTAGGTCCCATTTATATTTTTAAAATGCTTCCATTACAATAATAAGTTTAGACAACTTTAAAACGTATAATACATAAGTTTAAATATCCAAACGGGCATACACGACCCGACTATTTTAATATTCAACAAAACCGAGCATGGTGATTGGGGATACGCTACCCAATCCTAATCTAGTCCAAAAACAAGATCTTCTAAAGCAACCTAGACAAGATCTCTAATCCCCACACTTACCCGAGCCGCCATCATGCGAACCTATAAAAATATCAACAACGAGAGGGTAAGCTAACGCTTAGTGAGTGAGAATATACTACATACATCCATATGCATAAAATGGACACACCATACAATAATAATCAAAAAAACACATACCGGAGTCCATGCATAAAGGCAAGTTAATCTAAGCATACCGTACGATCGCTAGACACAAGTTAAAATATCAACAACATAAGTACACCACAACGGTAAGTACCACACCAATAAGCTACACCCGGAGGGTTAGCTATAACACAACAATGCAACAATATATATATATATATATATATATATATATATATATATATATATATATATATATATATATATATATATATATATATATATATATATATATATATATATATATATATATATATATATATATACATATATATTACAAAGCGTAAACCACCCAAGGTTAACCCCTTAACCCAATACCAAAAGTCAATTACCAAAATGAAGATTGGCTGAACTACACGAGCCTTAATAAATCCGCATCCACACGAGACAACTATCTTCAATAACACAACAACATCGAGGTTGCCCGAACTGCACGAGCCTTAGTGAATCCGCATCCACACAAGATCACTACCTCAATAAGATGACCGAAACTACACTCGTCATTGTGAATCCGCATCCACATGTGATTCACTTCTCAAATCAAAACCCACGGTCCTGGGGATTATACAAATCCACATCATCGGGGTTATCCAATTCACAACTCAATATCAACCCTTCACCATTGGGGTTATATAATCCACATTAAAAGCACATGTGATAACGTACACACAAAATGTGCACCTCGCCAAAGGTGGTCAACCGAAACGCACAACCGTGCCAATTGGACCTATACACAAGTCCATCAAATCCACCTATATGTGAAGTGAGCTCTATAACCGAGAACCACTTCACCCGACCCGCACCCATCCTACACATACATATGCACATAGGATATTAACACTCACCTTAAAGTCTTGATGGATGCCAAACAAAAATCCGCAATCGCCAATGGAAAGTGTAACATCCCGCCTTTTTCCGTTAAATTTATTTAAAACCGTTTTTTTTAGATAATATCTCTCGTTATCTAAATTCGTATCATTCGTTAATTAGCGTTATCAATAATTCCGTTATTTAATTATAACATCTCTCGTTTACTCTAACGTTTTAAAATAATTCGTTCGGTTAATTCACGCACCCGCTTTTAAACTCGAGGGACTAATGTTGTCAAGTGGGAAAAGTTGTAACTAGTGATTGACTAGTCAACCACCACCCTCCCACCATTCATTTTTCATTTTATTTTCTTTTCTCTTTTTCTCTCATTTCTTTCTTCCATTCTTATACCATTTTTTCCATTTACACAAATCCATCATCTAAATCATTTCAAGGAAGCTAGCATCAAAACAAATTGTACTTTTGTGATCCTTGCATCATCCTCTTCAATTTGGTACCAATTTCATAGCTTGGGGTAAGCTTTTCAAAATCTCTAATTTTCATAAATTAGACCTTTAAACTTAAAAGTATGTTAGTTAGTGTCTAAGGCTCGTTTATAACATGAATATGTGATTTATTTGCTCGATCTTGTTATTTTGCATAAACTAGCATGAACTTAAAATGGGTGTGTTTAATCTTGAGTTTTGGATGATTAAATGTTGTTTAAATGTTAAAGTTCATGTATTAAATGTGTTACTAGCATCGTTAGCTTCGTTTTGGTATGTAGGTTGATTTAGAAAAACTTCGTTAGCATGATTGTTGAATTTATGATTTTTGGTTAGGGTTTGATAGACTTAAAACGAACTTTTGATGTATTGAATGCTTGTTAATGTTGTTGATACGTATTTAGTTGCAATGTATGTTTAATTACCTTCGAAACGGCATATCGTATGTGTAAATTGGATTCCCGGATCCCCATTTGCATTTTTTAGCTTGAAACGTTAAATAATGATCATTCGGCGAGATTTTAGTTATTTTAAATGATGTTTTTGTTTAATGAAATGTGTTTAGTTGTATTCCTCGTTAAATTACATTTCCAACGATATAAGATACGTATTTTGAATGTTTACAGTTCATAAGTTATGTTTGTTTGAAGTTTGGTTCGAGCCTACACATGAAACCGTCCAGACTTCTGACCAAGTGTTAAGCCGTGGCGCGGCTCTTCTAGCCACGGCGCGGCTTAAAGCATGAAAATGGGGCTGTCCAAAATTATCAATTTTTGTTTAATTCTAACTATGCTACGCAACTCCGATTGACATGAAACTTGTTCTAACATGCTCATATATGATTATGAAACTTAGAAAAATTGTTCGTGACCAGACCCGAACACGTTGACTTTTTTGTTGACTTTGACTTGGACCAAAGTTGACTTTTATTCAAACTTAATCAATATTTTGTTTAATCTTTATAACCTTTCTCTTATACTTGATTCTTGCATGAAACTTGACAACTTGATTCACATGCTATATAATCGAGTCGTAACGAGTGAAAGGACCCGTCCTAATCCACTTGGACAAAGTCATCAACATTTGGTCCTATTGCGATGATCGGCTCCAAGTAATGTCCTTATATTGAGCAAATGCACAGCAGAAGACTTAATTCGTACCTGAGAATAATCATGCTTTAAAGTGTCAACCAAAAGGTTGGTGAGTTCATAGGTTTATCATAACAATCATTTCAATATGTTAATAGACCACAAGATTTCATAATCATAAACATAATACACTCGCAAGTGTATGTAAAGCATTCTAAGTGGTTGAGCACTTGGTAACCATACTTAACATTTAATCAACGTCGCATATTCCCTTTATTATGAAATCTCACTACACCGTACCAAGTGTAGTCACCAAAACGAAGTACTGTGCAACCGTTGAATACTGGTCGTCCAGTCCGGTTGGGGTTGTCAGGCCCGATAGATCTATCAACAGGATTCGCGTTTACAATACCCATGTAAATAGTAGTTACCAAGCTACAGGGAAATATGCCAGTGGTACAACTCAACGTAGAATATATTTTTAAGTACTTGTGTCTATTTTGTAAACATTTATAAAAGCAGCGCATGTATTCTCAGCCCAAAAATATATATTGCAAAAGCAATTAAAAAGAGAGCAAATGAAACTCACTTTTGCCTTGAAGGTATTTAATTCGACTTGGTCTCCGATAGATATCACGAACCTAACCATATATATAATATATCAACATATTTTCTTTTTAAGTAATCGTTACATATATATACTTTTAATACTTTTAATATTTTCTTAGTCCGTAGTTAGCAGTCCGATGTTAGTGGTCCACAATTAGTTGCTTAAATAAAATAAATAAAGACCCCATCGTATTCGTATTGATCAGAATTAATCTCGACCCATGGTACCATGTTGTCAAATGACGTGTTGCGTACATAAAGTACCGTGTTGTCAAATGACGTGTTGCGTACAATCATGAGGTCTTATGATTAATCTTCTCGTGTTGTTTACGAGTGGTCCTGAAATATATAAAATCAAATCATAAGTAATTATATATAAAATATCATATTAATTAGAAAAGATATGATTAATTTACTTTTTCTCCAAATATTTTCGTAGCTAAACTAGCTTCGGATACCCAATCTTGTTTTAGTCGTAGTTTCTTCATTACAACTCCGTTTTTGTTGGTTCAACTTGTCACTTCCTTGGATCGAGTCAAATTTTAAGAATATGAACTGAAAATACCTTAGTTTGTATTCTAAATCATAGGTTATAGGTCAAACTTTGGTGAAACTTATGAAAGTGATCATTTTCCATCATAAAAACAACATTTAATGATCATTTTTCTAAAAATACTTACACTTTGAGTTAAACCATGAAATTTTTATGTGTTAACATATTTATAAGAAATATCATTTTTCCAGAACATGAACTTCCAATTCAAAGTTCAAGATGGTTTTTAATTATCCAACCCAAAACAGCCTCCGGTTGCACTCCGACGACGTAGATTCAGTTTTTAAGATGTTCTTTGTAAAACCAAGTTATATCTTGTTAGGTTAGCATATCATTATGATATATTACAGGTCTTGAAGTGTTTTAAAATTCAAGTTAGAAGGATCTATTTAGTTTGCGAACAAGTTTGAAATCATTCAAACTATGTTCTTGTTGTTAAAATTTTATACCACAAAATAAGATAGCTATATGAATATGAATTGAATAAGATTATGAACAAGGTTACTACCTCAAGTTACTTGGACAAAGTTACTGCAAAAGATAAGAAATAATCTTGGAATCAAAGAGTGGTGGAGTTAGATCAAAAGGTTGGAAGTAAACTTCTTCAAATGGGTGGTTATTTTGATATGTTCTTGAAAGAGTTTTCTTATGGTGTTTAAGGCTTGTAATTGAAGCTAAATGATGGGGAAAATGCTTGAAGATGATCAAGTATGAAGTTAGGAGTATTTTGAGAGAGAAATGAGGGTGTAAGTATGAGAAAATGGAGTGAAGAAATGGTGTTCATTTATAAAAACGTTTTTAGCTTATAAAGAAAGAAAAATAATTCTTAATTTTGTTTTCTTACTAATAATTCATACTACTTGACAAATTCTAGTTACCTCATATCTAGGGCAGTAATAATGTTGATTAGGATATTGATTTGATGTGTATATACCAATAGTAAATACGTATAGAAGCTAGGTATGATACGGGTACATATACCCTAGATATACGTATAGAAATCTTGAGGAAACGGAACGAGAATTCAAATATAGCTATCTTTTGTGAATATACTTATATTGTTTTATGTATTTAAGTCCTTAAAAAGTGATTAAATACATTATATATACGATACATGTATAAGCATTATAGATTATAAGTATATATATCAAAGAATGTTACGTATAGTTATCGTTTTGAAAACTTAAGTTAGTAGTTTCAAAATATACTTATAACTCATTGTCATTAGTACACAATGAGATGTTAAACTATCCTTAGATCATGTTAAATATATATAAATACATATATATACACAAACGTATAATTATCGTATGTTATATAGTTCGTGATATCATCGGTCATATTGGACGGTCAAACGTTGTGTAAAACTCTTTTCAAAAACACACGTCTCAACAATTTGGATTGCTTATCATGTTGGTATGGTTTAATTTATATAAATATTAATCTCATAAGTATAATTTGGTCAGAAAATTCCGGGTCATTACAGTACCTACCTGTTAAAGAAATTTCGTCCCCGAAATTTGATAGAGGTTGTTATGGATAACAATAAGAAGGTTTTCATGACAAATATAAGGTGATAATGGAGTTTTATCATCATTCAGTAATGTAGATAAAACGATTCGATTATGCGAAGAATATAAATGAGACTATCGTAAAAGAGTGAGATGAGTAAAATATATTCGTCTTAACCGATGACGTAGTTATGATTGATTTCCGGGATTTAAGGGATTTAAAGAGAATCTTACGTAATAAGATTTGGTTCTTTGGTGATTAAGGAAATCAGGATCTTCTTTGATTATATGCAATAATCTGTTTCGATTGCTCTGTCGGATATTTCACTATAAATTCATCCCTTCGTTTCCTTATTTTCCACGACTCACACCTTCTATTCTTTCTCCCTTGATTCTTACTTTAAAGCATTCATCAATATGCTCCATCCAGTCCTGATTCTTGATATACTCCTAACTTTTATATCTGTCATTCTTCTTTTTCATCTACCACCAGAAGAATCTATTTACTTCTACTATACTCTTGTGTTTATAGTGTTTCTAATTCTCCCATGTCTCTATATTGCTATCTGCATCGATATACACGGTTTGTAATTTCGGGGTTATTATCGAAGTTTATATTCTTCATTATTTTTCGGAGCTTCATGCTTTCGTTTTCTTTTCCCGACTTCGAGTCAAGCGAGTAATGGTCCGGAATTCGTAGATATGAAATTCAGAATTAACATAGCTAATGCTCTAAGAAGAAAATGGTAATAGAGCGATTTTAATTTGTTAAATTACCAGAATACCCTGGAGAAGACCGAGTCATCCAGAAAAATATTCTCTGGATATGTTTAGAGATTAGATAGAATGTAAGAGTCGTGTAAATGGCACATGATGACGGTACTGTGAATCATCATGCTTCATTAGAAACTCAGCATGACTTACTGTAATATAATGACGTTGATCAAGTGTCATTATATTATACTAATCCATGCTTCAGTTCCCAACACTACTTCAAAACGTTCATATTTTAAACTCGAAGGTTTCAGAATTTAGAAATTAACACAGTTTCTTTTATGTTGCAGATATTACGGAGAGATAAATGATCTCAGATAAGAATAGTTGTGAAAATATCGCCAGAAATATGGAGGATATTTATAATAGAACATACGAGAATATCTTAGAATTTCTAATATCAATGGATGATGAAGAAGATTTGTCTGTGAAGGTTTAGAATGAGAAATAAGATGTTTGCTAACGATTTCAGCAGGCACAGAATCATTTGGATTCTTTGAAGGCAAACTTATTCTTTGTGATTTGTCCACAGCTTTCTTCATAGTTTCACATAATCCGCTTTTCGGTACTAAATTTTCTATCGAGCGTTCCTAACACTCCTTTCTTTATCATCAAACTTTTGGCCAGTAAGATCATCTAGAACATGCTGCTTCGTCAGCATTTTCAAAGTTAACTGATCTGGGTCATCGGTTATCAAACCGAGGTAGTTTCAAGAGAATTATGTTTTTAGAATGATTTATCGCTGATGGTAATATTGTGGAATATAAAAGGTTCCCCAGTAACAATAAAGAGTACGCACATATATCGCGGTTATAATAAAGTTGTTTCGGATGAAAAGTCGGAGTTGACTTGCTGGAGCTGTGACAAAATTAGCTACTTTGGAAAGGGATTGCAAAACGATCTTCGGTAATAACAATGTCAAAGGAACTAGAACAGATACGTGTCAAACGTTTACTCAGTTTCCGAGGGTTTTTCAGGTGCATAACTATATGCATCAATCTTTTCTTCCATAGATGAAGTGCGGTTGGTTTATCCTCTCGATTGAGGTGTTTTTAAGAATCATGATAGATTTGAACGCTGATTGTAATCGTCGAGATACAATGAGGTTTAAGATGAAATCAAGTGGCAATCTTGAAGAAATGTTTAGTTTCATATGTTATAATCAATATTTTAAATCATTTTAATTGTCCAATGTCATTAGTCCACAGTCGATAGTCCACAGTAACAGTCCAATAATTCATATATAGTTTAATATATAATATACGAATTAATTAATACGTGTCGTGACCCGTATACCTCTCAGACTCGATCACAACTCAAACTATATATATTATTGTAGAATCAACCTCAACCCTGTATAGAGAACTCGATCATTACTGCATATAGAGTGTCTATGGTGATTCCAAATAATATATATAGATGCGTCGATATGATATGTCAAAACATTGTATACGTGTCCCGATATTTAAAGTGCGTAAAAAAAATTACAGAAATTAAATGACGATAAATAAAAGTGCGATAATTAAATTGCGATAAATAAACTGCGATAAATAAAATGTAATCAGTTAGCTAGGAACAGTTAGCTGGAACAGTTAGCGTGGATTTTTAACAAAATTTTTCATAGTTAATTTGTTTGTTTCTAACAGATTTTATTTTGTCATATGTTTTCTTCATATGCCACTTGTTGGATTCTGGGAAGTCAAAATCCAAATATGAAATTGAATGAAAATGTTTATTCTGCGGTGAACGGATACGTATATCGATGGTTGTAAGTAGGATAGTAAATGACTGTTGAATCAGCTTCGACGAATGTACAATGTAACTTATTAAGATGAAATCTAATTATTCCGCGGGTATTACCTACCCGTTAGAAAAAACATTTCACCATTAATATTTTGTACAAAAGAACTTTTAATTACAATCTTTATGAAAACATATATACAAATATATTTTCTTCAGATGAAATCATGAATTTAATGAGTTAATATGATATTAATCTCATTTGCTTTTCGGTTTGAGCTAGAATAAGAAATCTCTAAAACTTTTTGAAACCACATATTCTTCGCAGAATATCAATGAAGTTATGGATCAATACTTCATCGTTCATTATTGTTGGTACTCCTTGGTATCTATGGTACGTATGATGTTGATGTTTGTGGGACAGATTATGATGTCGAGACGTGTGATGCGGATGTTGTTTTTTTGTGGTGATGATGGTATTGTTGATGTTATTGATGGTGGTGCTGATTATGCTGCTGGTGCTGCTGCTGGTGTTTGCAACCTTCGCACCATGTTCTACAAAGCCGTCACGCGAGCGCGAAGTTCGTTAACTTCTGCTAGTACATCGGGATGATTGGCGGTTGGAGCGAGCGAATGAATAAGATTTGTAATATGGGATAGTATATAATCGTGACGAGATACTCTAGAAATGAGAGAGAAAATGGTGTTTCGAATAGGTTCGCTGGTAAGTGCTTCAGGTTCATCGCCAAGAGGGCAATTTGGTGGATGGAATGGATCGCCTTCTTCTTGTCTCCAGTGATTTAGTATATTACAAACCCATCCCTAATTCATCCAGAATAGATGATGGGAAATTGGTTGATCCATTCCGGTGACGCTGCTTTCGGAGCCCGAATGGAAATCCATATCGGCATAACTGTCGGAATCTGAAGAATTCGAACTAGATGCGGAATCCATCTTGTATAATGGGGAAAATGAATTTTTGGTATGGAATAGATTATAGGAGTTAGATTTGGTACTCTTCAATACATAATTTACATATGTATATATAATACCAAAATCCCGTAAATTACGGAGAATCTTTGAAAAGATATCAGTCAAAGTTCGCAATAACAGATATGCTAAGATAAGAATTCGTCTATACACTATCAATGCAGTTAATGCAGTAAAACGTGACTAGACTAATGAATGATAAGCAGGTAATTTCCTAAGAATGATAAGCAGATGATTTCCGACAAGAAATGATAAGCAAAACTTTTGACATGTAGACACGGTCGAAGTCCAGACTCATTAATGCATCCTAACAACTACTAGTTAGACACACTAATGCAAGACCTGGTTCGCTACGACCACCGCTCTGATACCAACTGAAAGGACCCGTCCTAATCCACTTGGACAAAGTCATCAACATTTGGTCCTATTGCGATGATCGGCTCCAAGTAATGTCCTTATATTGAGCAAATGCACAGCAGAAGACTTAATTCGTACCTGAGAATAATCATGCTTTAAAGTGTCAACCAAAAGGTTGGTGAGTTCATAGGTTTATCATAACAATCATTTCAATATGTTAATAGACCACAAGATTTCATAATCATAAACATAATACACTCGCAAGTGTATGTAAAGCATTCTAAGTGGTTGAGCACTTGGTAACCATACTTAACATTTAATCAACGTCGCATATTCCCTTTATTATGAAATCTCACTACACCGTACCAAGTGTAGTCACCAAAACGAAGTACTGTGCAATCGTTGAATACTGGTCGTCCAGTCCGGTTGGGGTTGTCAGGCCCGATAGATCTATCAACAGGATTCGCGTTTACAATACCCATGTAAATAGTAGTTACCAAGCTACAGGGAAATATGCCAGTGGTACAACTCAACGTAGAATATATTTTTAAGTACTTGTGTCTATTTTGTAAACATTTATAAAAGCAGCGCATGTATTCTCAGCCCAAAAATATATATTGCAAAAGCAATTAAAAAGAGAGCAAATGAAACTCACTTTTGCCTTGAAGGTATTTAATTCGACTTGGTCTCCGATAGATATCACGAACCTAACCATATATATAATATATCAACATATTTTCTTTTTAAGTAATCGTTACATATATATACTTTTAATACTTTTAATATTTTCTTAGTCCGTAGTTAGCAGTCCGATGTTAGTGGTCCACAATTAGTTGCTTAAATAAAATAAATAAAGACCCCATCGTATTCGTATTGATCAGAATTAATCTCGACCCATGGTACCATGTTGTCAAATGGCGTGTTGCGTACATAAAGTACCGTGTTGTCAAATGACGTGTTGCGTACAATCATGAGGTCTTATGATTAATCTTCTCGTGTTGTTTACGAGTGGTCCTGAAATATATAAAATCAAATCATAAGTAATTATATATAAAATATCATATTAATTAGAAAAGATATGATTAATTTACTTTTTCTCCAAATATTTTCGTAGCTAAACTAGCTTCGGATACTCAATCTTGTTTTAGTCGTAGTTTCTTCATTACAACTCCGTTTTTGTTGGTTCAACTTGCCACTTCCTTGGATCGAGTCAAATTTTAAGAATATGAACTGAAAATACCTTAGTTTGTATTCTAAATCATAGGTTATAGGTCAAACTTTGGTGAAACTTATGAAAGTGATCATTTTCCATCATAAAAACAACATTTAATGATCATTTTTCTAAAAATACTTACACTTTGAGTTAAACCATGAAATTTTTATGTGTTAACATATTTATAAGAAATATCATTTTTCCAGAACATGAACTTCCAATTCAAAGTTCAAGATGGTTTTTAATTATCCAACCCAAAACAGCCTCCGGTTGCACTCCGACGACGTAGATTCAGTTTTTAAGATGTTCTTTGTAAAACCAAGTTATATCTTGTTAGGTTAGCATATCATTATGATATATTACAGGTCTTGAAGTGTTTTAAAATTCAAGTTAGAAGGATCTATTTAGTTTGCGAATAAGTTTGAAATCATTCAAACTATGTTCTTGTTGTTAAAATTTTATACCACAAAATAAGATAGCTATATGAATATGAATTGAATAAGATTATGAACAAGGTTACTACCTCAAGTTACTTGGACAAAGTTACTGCAAAAGATAAGAAATAATCTTGGAATCAAAGAGTGGTGGAGTTAGATCAAAAGGTTGGAAGTAAACTTCTTCAAATGGGTGGTTATTTTGATATGTTCTTGAAAGAGTTTTCTTATGGTGTTTAAGGCTTGTAATTGAAGCTAAATGATGGGGAAAATGCTTGGAGATGATCAAGTATGAAGTTAGGAGTATTTTGAGAGAGAAATGAGGGTGTAAGTATGAGAAAATGGAGTGAAGAAATGGTGTTCATTTATAAAAACGTTTTTAGCTTATAAAGAAAGAAAAATAATTCCTAATTTTGTTTTCTTACTAATAATTCATACTACTTGACAAATTCTAGTTACCTCATATCTAGGGCAGTAATAATGTTGATTAGGATATTGATTTGATGTGTATATACCAATAGTAAATACGTATAGAAGCTAGGTATGATACGGGTACATATACCCTAGATATACGTATAGAAATCTTGAGGAAACGGAACGAGAATTCAAATATAGCTATCTTTTGTGAATATACTTATATTGTTTTATGTATTTAAGTCCTTAAAAAGTGATTAAATACATTATATATACGATACATGTATAAGCATTATAGATTATAAGTATATATATCAAAGAATGTTACGTATAGTTATCGTTTTGAAAACTTAAGTTAGTAGTTTCAAAATATACTTATAACTCATTGTCATTAGTACACAATGAGATGTTAAACTATCCTTAGATCATGTTAAATATATATAAATACATATATATACACAAACGTATAATTATCGTATGTTATATAGTTCGTGATATCATCGGTCATATTGGACGGTCAAACGTTGTGTAAAACTCTTTTCAAAAACACATGTCTCAACAATTTGGATTGCTTATCATGTTGGTATGGTTTAATTTATGTAAATATTAATCTCATAAGTATAATTTGGTCAGAAAATTCCGGGTCATTACAACGAGCCATAGGACTAATTGAACAACTTTGACCGACCGTGTTTACCGATATTGATACAACCTACTTTTTTAGGTCAAGACTAGCATTCATTCAGGCACTCGTTTACTTTGTGAAGTACCTTATTACTCGTGCACTCGAGGTGAGATCATAGTCCCATCTTTTCAACAACTTTTATACTTTTAAATCATGGGATGAGAAACATATACGTATCATATTTTTATGCTTTAAACACAAGTACAAAAACAAACATTCCACAGCAAGTTAGAACAAAAAGCCTCAATTCAATTATCATTAGTTACACTTGCAGGGTGTAAACGTGAACTTATGTTATGTGATCACACGGGCTTGACAAGCCCTCATTCGGACGGTTCGCTACCGTTAGCGGATCAAATATATTTTCGAGTATAGTGTATGTTCTAACACTACGTAACAGGGTACAAAATAGTTAAGTTTTGATAATTGGGTGCTAGCAAACGTGCAACAACTTTTGGAATGCAAACGATTTGGATAATCAACTTTATGGAAACACTAAATCTTGTGGTTCAAAAACAACGTTTACAAATACACCTATGATTTCACCAACGTTTTTCGTTGACTGTTTTCTATATGTTTCTCAGGTTTATACTTGGCTACTTGATACTTGCTTTCGCATACTTTGATTACTTGCTTGGGGTCAAGCATACATGCATACGCTAGTGATAGCACCTTTGGATTCAAGCATATTGTTTACATACTTACGCTATTTATAGCAACCGTGATTTTCAACTTGTTATGTCGCGAGTTATTTCATTTATACTTTACAACTTTTGTAAACTTATACATGTTGTCGAACCGTTTGGTTTACTTAAAACTTTGCAAGACATGTACGTTTCAAATGAATGCGACATAATTTTGGTCAAACGCGTCTCATTTAGGGACTATGACCACGTTACGGGACCTAAGTTGACGACGCCGTTAATGGCGATTTTGTAGGGTCGTTACAGATGGTATCAGAGCGTTGGTTGTAGAGAACTAGGGTATGCATTAGTGTGTCTAACAGAGTCGTTAGGACGCATTATTGAATCTAGACTACAACCGGATAGTTAACCATTGCATTCTGACTTGCATTTGCAATAGATAGCACTTACTTGACTACTTGTGCATTTATACTTGAATCTTCTTAGGTGAACTTTTAATGGTACCAAACTTTCATCATACGAATCCGTATTCTGCCACTTACTGGTAACACACGTAAATTCGAGATTCATACGCGCAAGGATGACGACGACTTCATTAGTCACACTAGTCCGGGAACTCTGCCTCCCAGATTGTTATTCACACCGTCCTGGCTTACTATCCACAAGTGCTGTATAGTTTCCACCACTATGGCAATCATTAACCACTACCGATGTTACACCGGTGTTTTTCACTATCTACCACTTCTTGTTACTACCATCACTACTCTAGGTGAGTATCGTCATCACTAATTATCACTACGGTTGCGTACTACTCATTATCATAATTCGTTACTCCTTTCGTACCTAAAGACATTATTGGTTGACTTGAACCGCATTGACGTGAACAATCTTTTATACACTTCCCTCGGGAAACGCTTCTTCAGAGTTGCACAAATTCCTTCGATTCGATACGAGTCACGTTAGAGACGTCGTTACATTTTGTTTATTTTAAATCTTCACGATTACACGAACTTGATTTTATGGAGTGATGTGGGAATGGAGGTATGATTTAGCATAATATAATGACACTCGATCAACGTAGTTATTATGGTAAGTCATACCAAAGTTCTAATGACTCATGATGGTGATTGGACTCAATCAACCTAATCACCGTCATGTGCCATGTACATGACTTTATTCTTTCTTGTTGGACATCCAAAAACACCGAGAATATTGATAACAACCATACCAAGGACACACCTTCGATTATTGCCGAACCATATTTATGCTTCCTGATGAATGGCAAATTCTTTCAACTTCAAACATATATTACACGTGTATACTATCTCGTCTTCGCACACTTTTATCGACGAACTACGAAATGCTTGATATGCTCACATTGAGGAGGAAACTTCTCTCGCATTACACTCATACTTCCGTGTAAGGAAAACCTTTATCTAAATTCTCAATGGAGAGATAGACTCTTCACGTTATACTAGTATTCGCCACGAGGGTGAATAGTCCTAACAAACGTTTTCAGAAATCGATAAGAAACTTGTCCCAACAAACGTTCTTCAGAAACCGACAAGATGGGAAAAACTTGTACAACTATACATTATAGGAATTCTATCTCGACACGGTGTGCCTTTGTCATTTATTTCGGATCAAGATGCTCGTTTCACTTCTAGATTTCGGAGTGCCTTATAAGAAGCCTTGCGAACACGTTTAAACATGAGTACCGCGTATCATCCACACACCGACGGACCAAGCAAACATACGATTCAAACCTTGGAAAACATATCACGAACTTTTATTGTTTCCTTTAATTGATTTCCTCTTACAACGATAGTTATCATTCGAGTGTTAACGCCGCACCTTTTCGAAACTCTATATAGCCGCAAATGTCGTTCTCCTATTCGTTGGACCGTAGTAGGTGACAAGCAAACCACCTGACCCGAACTCATTCATGAAATAACCGTTAAGATCGTTCAAATCCAAGAAAGACCCAAGACGGCCCGTAATCACCGCTATGCCGATGTTAGACGTAAGCCTCTCGAATTACTAGTGGGTGACCGCATTATATTAAAAGTCGCACCTCGAAAAGGTGTAATCCGTTTCGGAAAACGTAGAACGGTAAATCCACGATATTTTGATCCTTTTGATGTCTTGGAGTGTATTGGACATGTTGCTTACCATTTCGAACTCCCAACTCAATCGAAATCCTGTTCATCCTACATTCCATGTATCAAACTTAAAGAAGTGTCTTGCCGAACGAGAACTTGTTATTCCTTTTGACGAGCTTACTATCGACGACAAACTCCACTTCATAGGAGAACCGGTTGAAATTATGAATCGTGAAACCAAACTTTAAAAACAAAGTAAAATCCCGATCGTCAAAATTCGTTGGAATGCCCACGGAAGTACCTTCACTCATTCGTAGAATTGGCAACGCAAGATTTCGAGGAAGAAACAACGACTACTACTTCCAACTAAATTTTGGGACGAAATTTATTTTAAGGTGTAGGTAATGTAACATCCCGCCTTTTTCCGTTAAATTTATTTAACACCGTTTTTTAGATAATATCTCTCGTTATCTAAATTCGTATCATCCGTTATTTAGTGTTATCAATAATTCCGTTATTTAATTATAACATCTCTCGTTTACTCTAACATTTTAAAATAATTCGTTCGGTTAATTCATGCACCCGCTTTTAAACTCGAGGGACTAATGTTGTCAAGTGGGCAAAGTTGTAACTAGTGGTTGACTAGTCAACCACCACCCTCCCACCATTCATTTTTCATTTTATTTTCTTTTCTCTTTTTCTCTCATTTCTTTCTTCCATTTTTATACCATTTTCTCCATTTACACAAATCCATCATCTAAATCATTTCAAGGAAGCTAGCATCAAAACAAATTGTACTTTTGTGATCCTTGCATCATCCTCTTCAATTTGGT
Organism: Rutidosis leptorrhynchoides; assembly: GCF_046630445.1. Classification (NCBI taxonomy): domain Eukaryota; kingdom Viridiplantae; phylum Streptophyta; class Magnoliopsida; order Asterales; family Asteraceae; genus Rutidosis; species Rutidosis leptorrhynchoides. The sequence goes on from NC_092336.1 coordinate 480,748,480, forward strand.
ACCAATTTCATAGCTTGAGGTAAGCTTTTCAAAATCTCTAATTTTCATAAATTAGACCTTTAAACTTAAAAGTGTGTTAATTAGTGTCTATGGCTCGTTTATAACATGAATATGTGATTTATTTGCTCGATCTTGTTATTTTGCATAAACTAGCATGAACTTGAAATGGGTGTATTTAATCTTGAGTTTTGGATGATTAAATGTTATTTAAATGTTAAAGTTCATGTATTAAATGTGTTACTAGCATCGTTAGCTTCGTTTTGGTATGTAGGTTGATTTAGAAAAACTTCGTTAGCATGATTGTTGATTTTATGATTTTTGGTTTGGGTTTGATAGACTTAAAACAAACTTTTGATGCATTGAATGCTTGTTAATGTTGTTGATAAGTGTTTAGTTGCAATGTATGTTTAATAACCTTCGAAACGGCATATCTTATGTGTAAATTGGATTCCCGGATCACCATTTGCATTTTTGAGCTTGAAACGTTAAATAATGATCATTCGGCGAGATTTCGGTTATTGTAAATGATATTTTTGTTTAATGAAATGCATTTAGTCATATTCCTCGTTAAATTACATTTCCAACGATATAAGATACGTGTTTTGAATGTTTACAGTTCATAAGTTATGTTTGTTTGAAGTTTGGTTCGAGCCTACACATGAAACCGCCCAGACTTTTGACCAAGTGTTAAGCCGCGGTGTGGCTCTTCTAGCCACGGCGTGGCTTAAAGCATGAAAATGAGGCTGTACAAAATTATCAATTTTCGTTTAATTCTAACTATGCTACGCAACTCCGATTGACATGAAACTTGTTCTAACATGCTCATATATGATTATGAAACTTAGAAAAATTGTTCGTGACCCGAAACGAATACGATGACTTTTTCATTGACTTTGACTTGGACCAAAGTTGAATTTTATTCAAACTTAACAAATGTTTTGTTTAATCATTATAACATTTCTCTTATACTTGATTCTTGCATGAAACTTGACAACTTGATTCACATGCTATATAATCGAGTCGTAACGAGCCATAGGACTAATTGAACAACTTTGACCGACCGTGTTTACCGATATTGATACAACCTACTTGTTTAGGTCAAGACTAGCATTCATTCAGGCACTCGTTTACTTTGTGAAGAACCATATTACTCGTGCACTCGAGATGAGATCATAGTCCCATCTTTTCAACAACTTTTATACTTTTAAATCATGGGATGAGAAACATATACGTATCATATTTTTATGCTTTGAACACAAGTACGAAAACAAACATTCCACAGCGAGTTAGAACAAAAAGTCTCAATTCAATTATCATTAGTTACACTTGCAGGGTGTAAACGTGAACTTATGTTATGTGATCACACGGGCTTGACAAGCCCTCATTCGGACGGTTCGCTACCGTTAGCGGATCAAATATATTTTCGAGTATAGTGTATGTTCTAACACTACGTAACAGGGTACAAAATAGTTAAGTTTTGATAATTGGGTGCTCGCAAAAGTGCAACAACTTTTGGAATGCAAACAATTTGGATAATCAACTTTATGGAAACACTAAATCTTGTGGTTCAAAAACAACGTTTACAAATACACCTATGATTTCACCAACGTTTTTCGTTGACAGTTTTCTATATGATTCTTAGGTTTATACTTGGCTACTTGATACTTGCTTCCGCATACTTTGATTACTTACTTGGGGTCAAGCATACATGCATACGCTAGTGATAGCACCTTTGGATTCAAGCATATTGTTTACATACTTACGCTATTTATAGCAACCGTGATTTTCAACTTATTATGTCGCGAGTTATTTCATTTATACTTTACAACTTTTGTAAACTTATACATGGTTTGGTTTACTTAAAACTTTGCAAGTCATGCACGTTTCAAATGAATGCGACATAATTTTAGTCAAACGCGTCTCATTAAGGGACTATGACCACGTTACGGGACCTAAGTTGGCGATTTTGTCGGGTCGTTACAGAAAGTACCTATTCCATTCATCACATAACGAGTAACACAATTAGGGTGGATATACAAATCAACCCAAATTGACAACTAGTGCAATTTCGACCCAAATGCACTTCCAAGCACAACCCGCGCCCAAACTAACCAATAATCACTAACACTAGTGACAATGGTCCTAATATGCCAATTAAACCCAAACACAAGTGTTAAACACTTATCATTCTCAAAATCGCTCATAAACCCTAATTTTGACTCTATTCAAAATTAGTCAACCACATGAACCCTAAAGGCTTCCAACACCTCAATAATCACTAAATACTAGTGATTACACCATTTGCGAGTCTTACAAGCTTACACTTGCTCACCAAACCCAAAACCCGTCAACATCAACAATAAACCCGAATCTTGGTGTTAATCTTCCATTAACAACTAATGATGTTTCATTTATGAATATACAATCAAAAGCCCCAAATTTAGATGATGAACACGAAAATGATATTCGGATTTAGAGCTTACCACTAGTATCACCTTGTAGCTAAAAACGAGAAGAACAAAGTTGCCTCTTATGCTTTCGATTGAATCCCGCTTCTTCCTTTCCAAAAATCCCTTTGAAAGATTTGAAGTGTTGAAGTTTTGAGAGAAAATGAAGAAGAAAAGGAAAAAGAAATAAGAGAAATGAGAGGAGTGGATGGGATTTAAGATCCCAAATCTGGCACACATGCGAAATAACCTAAATGCCCTCGATACCTCTTAAAATTACAAATTTCGGAATCAGTCCACAAGCTAGGTCGCGTCGCGACCCCTATTCTCCGCGCCGCGATAAATGCCTTGGTCTGTGGTCCATTTTGCACACCTGCTGATCTTGATTCTGCTTTAATGCCGCACCACGACCGGTAGCTCTGCGCCGCGACATTTAGCACAGCCTGACCCATTTTAGCGTACTAAACCCATTCCTCTCGTACACACTTGGTTCACTTCATTCACGAAGCATATAAACACTTAAACACAACTACAATAACACATTCGATCCCATATCTTACATACACGAGATTAAGCGCGCACCTTACATCATATACTGGGAAAAAGGGGTGTTACAACTCTCCTCCACTTAGATTCAATCACGTCCTCGTGATCCTAATCACTTAACCGATCGGACCCGCACTTTATGGTCCCCAACAAACATTTTAATCCGGCTTCCACCACATTACTCATTAACCCGAAGATTAATCCATTAACTAAACACACACTTGCATGCATTCCGAGACGTGCAATACACGCAACATCCGAAGTCTATAACGATCACTTAGAATACGTGAAACCGCCACGTATTCTTCCGACTCCTATAGGCAATTCTTCTCAAAGAGTCACCATTAACAACTAAAGCGTCACCCGCGATTTATTAAAATCCACAAATCCGAGCATAAGAACTTGCTCAATCCCTCACATCGGGAAAAACTCAACCAATCTCGTACCGAGATATAAAATCCTAGCGTACCATACCAAGTACATCGCTAGTAACAACCACATACCAAAATAAAGTCAACCATCTAACCGATGAAGACCGAATAGAAGCGAATCCTTACGGATAACACTTACCACTTAACAACCCTTGTAGTGCGCAAAAACGGCTATTACGCAACTACCGCAACCTTATAAGCAAACGGCTACAACCGATAGCACCCAAAACGACTATGGCAACGCTAATCCCAAGGTGTAGAATACATTAGTTTAATTTCCAAACGACACTATGAGCATGGTGTTTGGGGGTTAAACTACCCAAGTCTCGGTCAAACTCCAAAAGCTATCACATCCCAAAAGCTTCCCCTAAACAACAAGCGGGATCTCTAATCCAATCGAATGCCCTTACCCTTGTCAACGTCGGGGCCTATAAAAAGATAAACAACGAGAGGGTAAGCAAAGCTTAGTGAATGCAATAATTATACATATATATAATATACCTACTTGCATACACTTACACACACACCGCATATTCGCTAGTATTAACAATTAGCATACAAACTCAAAGTATAAGCTAATCACCTCCAATTACCACGACTAGCATGAATCAACATCATATACTCCATGACAATATAATATGCTACTATACAACGTCAACGTAAACATAAACAACTATATGGTTAACCGTTTTTGCGTCATGGTGCTACCGGCTCTGTGGTTCACACCATACGCAATGCTATGACGCTACCGGCTCCGTGGTTCACGTCACTACGCATTTGAGTCATACTCTTTTATAGTACTACCGGCTCCGTGGTTCACACTTTGGTGCTACCGGCTCCATGGTTCACACCTAATTTTATAGTGCTACCGACTCCGTGGTTCACACTTCGATGGTACCGGCTCCGTGGTTCACATATCATTTTATAGTGCTACCGGCTCCGTGGTTCACACTTTACGACTCATGCTATAATGCTACCGGCTCCGTGGTTCACACTACAACACACGTACCATGATGCTACCAGTTCCGTGGTTCACATCATGATACACTCACACATACTATGGTACTACCGGCTCCGTGGTTCATGCCATAGCATACAAATAAATACACTATATACATACATGCATAATTACTCCACTCACCTTAACGCTGTCGGTGAATGTTAAACCAAGCTCGCAACCTTCAACGTAACGCACCTATTACATTATGTATACAATTAATTAATCACACAATCAAGTTGGTCAACCAACTCACTCAACATCCTAGAGTCATTTTGACCCATGGTGCAATTCCGACCCATTTGCACACTTAACCCTAATATTGGGTCAACTTCGCCAAAACCCTAACTCTAGCCATTTATGGTCTTAATACGCATATAATCACAATGTTATCACATTTTCACCCTAACAAGACAACTTAGGTCATCAAAGACCCGTTTTACCCATTCGAGGTTTCCACACCCATTCGGGTCACCACATACCCAAATAACACCCACTTACATAACATTTAGGTGTGCTAGTAGTTAACTAATCAATTTAAGACTCATAAACACATTTAGCATTTCAAAACCCTAGGTTAGTCATCCTTTGAGTCTTCATGACACAAACTCACCCAAAAATCCCCAAATCACTAACAAAATGGGTTTTATACACATCACTAACCCAAACCCTAACCCTTAAACAATTAATAGTAAGGAAATCAAGGTTAAGACTTACCACTACTATCAAAATGTAGCTAGTGAGGAGATGAACAACTTTAATGCTCGAGCTCTAACCCGAAACAAGCTTTTTCCACTTCGATTTGAGCTTTCTCACACTTGAATCACTCTCTCTCTCTAGAATTTAAGTGGAAGAGGTTTGGTGGTTGTAAATGGAGTAAATGAGGCTCCACAAACTGATCTAGGGCCTTAAAGTCGTCCACAATGTGAAATTACCAAGTTACCCCTTTTAAATATCAAAAACACAAAAGCTGGCTCGTCAGGTCATCTGGACGGCGTCCAGAATACTGGACGGCATCCAGTCCTTCATACTAGGATGGCGTCCCACCCTTTTATATGGCGTCCAACCTAACTGGAAAACAGGATCTTACACGTTCTCAAGGCTTGGTAGGATCATTTTCTCAATCACTAAGGAATGCTTGGTTGCACCAAGCCTTATGCCCTTCGCCCGTCAATACAACCGTTATCATAGGGTGTTTCCATTAGGAATGTCACCCCTCATTTAAAACTACGCATTAACATAATGTATCAACCCGTAATCATCTGC